>NC_056745.1:1279329606-1279332106 GCF_019279795.1 Protopterus annectens
GACACACGCATAGCTTGTCCCTTGATAACATTTTTATATATCTGGGGGGGGTGCATACTCTTCCTATGCAGAAAGGAAGGCCTGTAACATGGCTTCCTATATATACGAGTGCTTATTTCCCCTTGTTCTTTGTACACAAGAACATCCAAGAACTCAATCTCCTCCCTGGAAAATTTAAGTGTAAATTTGATGAAACTGGTAGCTTCATTAAGGGTAGCATGAAAATCTAATAAAGACTGTAGTGATCCGGTCCATAAAATAAAAAGATCGTCTACAAATCTTTTGTAAAATTTCACATGTTCTGTATTCAAAATATGTTTGGATTCAAATTCAGCCATGACAATGTTGGCGTAGCTATTGGCACAACTAGTGCCCATAGCTACGCCACTCTTCTGTCTGAAGCATATGTTATCAAACAGAAAAATGTTGTTTTCTAGTACTATTTCTGTAAGAAAACAAATAAAATCCACTTTCTCCTCCGGATATTCTGATACTCTCATTAGAAAGGCTTTCAAATATGAGAGTCCTTGGTCATTCGGGATGCATGTGAACAATGAGACCACGTCCATCGTGACAAAAAGGACATTATTCAATGCTGGAAAATCTCTAGTGTCAGAGTACAGGCTTTTTAGAAAATGTTCTGTGTCACGTAGGACTGTTTCTTGTTTCAAAAGATACTTTTTAAGCTGGTCATCCAAGTACCTGGACATTGGTTCCGTTATCCACCCTGCACCCGATACTATAGGTCTAAATTCAGGTTGTTGTAGATTCTTATGGATCTTGGGTAGTCCACTGAGTGTGGGAATCAGTGGAAAATCTACTATGAAGAAATCATGCAACTCTCGTGTCATGAGGCCTAAACATTTACTCTCATTCAAAGCTTCTGTAACACTCTGGTGCATAGTATTCACTTGTTCTAGTGTAATCTGTTCATATGAATCAGTTTGTATTGATTGCATCATTGTCTTTGTATAGTATTCAGTATCTAGCACCACTATGGAGCCTCCCTTATCTGCTGCTCGTATCGTAATATCTTTATTTGTACGTAATTTGTTCAGAGCTCCTCTTTCTTGTTGTGTTAAGTTATTATGTATATCCGGCATAGCTTGAGAAAACTCTCCGTATATCTGGGATTCCACTGTTTTTAAAAATACTTCCAAGGTAGGTTGTAGGTGGGGTGTATACAGACTCTTGCTTTTGAAGCTATTCGAGGGATATATGATGTCCCTGTTCATGTCTGTTTGATACATGAGCTTCAGTCCAATACGACGTACAAATAATCTTATTGATAGTAATGCTTGGCTTACATCCATATTGTTTGTTGGTATGAAGGATAAGCCTTTGTTGAGCAACATCTTTTCAGCTTCTGTTAACTCATATTTAGATATATTGTATATCAAACTTGATGATGGTATATTCACAGGAATTACATCTTTTGATGTTGGCAAAATACATCTCATACACTCGGGTACCAATACTTCTGGAGTGTTTTCTGCTGATGTTGCAGGTGTGGGGGCTCCTTCCGCTTTGCTCCTCTGCCATTGTCTAAATCCAGCGAGCGCTTTCTGCCCGTTCTGATTGGCAATGGAAAATCCGTACTCTGTTGTCCTTCCAATTGTATTTTGCGTCTGACCGCTCCTGATAAGGTATTAGGTGGTGCAATTCCTGGTCTGAGTCTATGCACAGGTGCTAGCTGTTGTTCTGCATTGTCTTCATTAGGTGTTGTATAAACAGATCCATTAACCGGTGGAGAGGTAATAGAATTAGATACAGAGGGTATCTCATGCTTATCATTTACCGCTGTTGTATGAGGACTTAATTGTCCTAATTCCGTTACAGAATTATTGGTGCCATCTCGTTCTTGTCCATTCCGCATTTGTCTATTCCGTGTGACTGGTTCTACATTCCTTGATGGTTGTGCAGGTCTACCTGCATCTTGAATGTTCCGAACAACATGCGAGTTATCAGATGTTGTTCGTTGATCTGTGTTAACAGTTCTTGGCCAGACAAATACATGGTTATTGGCAAAATCATAGGTATCCCTTGCTAATTTCCTACGTTTGTTGCTCAGTAGATTTTTCTCAAAACGCCCTATTCTTTCCATAGTCTCATGTAGATAGAACTCTGTTTCATCAGCCCCACAGTGTTCTATCAACTTATTTTGTATTTTAAAGATGTTATCTTTTACTTCTTCCTCAACTGGGCGAAAAAAGTCTACGAGTAATTGAATATACTCTCTACTAGCCCTTAAATTTATTTGTTGCCATTTGGCTAGCAGCGTCGGATATGTATTGCCATAAGTTGGCATAGTCAGTATTCTTAAGCCTCTGGGGATGACACCTGTATTTAGGCATGCCTCCATGTGATACCTTTGTGCTGTCAACCGTTTAATTCTGTATAATTCGTTTTCTATGTCTCTCTTTAAACTGCGTATCTCATACTCGTTTCGGTTGTTAGTAATGGGTTCATGCAAATCTGTTATATCGACATCACCATCTAA
>NC_056745.1:1279334606-1279459606 GCF_019279795.1 Protopterus annectens
ACTTTTAAAAATTCATATATCTTATACTTTTGCTAAAGTTGAAGCTAAGTTATTTGATTTGTTTAACCTAGGACATACAATATTTACTTTAAGGTATATGAATTTTTAAATGTAGATTAGCTAGAGTAAGAAAACATTTTCAGTATCCCAAAGATGCACAAAGAGTTGTCTCATTCCTCATTTAGACTTATTGTCTCTTGCCCTAGGCACAAAACTACTTCTCTGTCACATTATTTGGGTAAGTTGTTTAACCCTATAATCCAAAAAGTGCTTATTTTCTTAAACATTCTTGGGCTCTTCTTAACAGTTGAAAGGAGCTTAAATTAGAACACAAAGAATACCTTTCATGTACTGTTAATGTGGTAGCATTATACACTAGTATTGACCACAACGAGGGCATGCAATTTGTTAAATTTTGGACAATAACACAATTAACATTGTAAGCACTTTAATGGATCTTGCATTATGTAATAATTTCTTCATGTTCGATAAATGTAATTGACTGGTATGGCAATGGGGCCTAAAGTAGCCCCAGTATTTGCTAATACTGTCTTATGTTGGTAGAAAACTGCTATATTGACTAGGGTATCCTTGTTTAAGCATGATAAATGCTATCCTAGGTACATAGATTTTTTTTTTCATTTGGAGTGGTAATAAGGAATTATTTAAGCAGTGTATATGTGAAGTCAAGTAAAGTATTTCCTGGTTACATTTTATCATTGAAAATACAGTATAGGGTTAATGGTTAATTTTTTGGGATCTCAGTATTAATACTGACCCTTATAATCAGTCTTTTCATAGTCTGATTTATAGGAAAAACACATTTACAAATAATTATTTACATTTCCGTAGTCATCATCCAAGATTTATGAAATGCAATGTTTTCTGAGGGCAGTTAAATAGAGCAAGTATAATTATTAGTGATGATTCAAAGTTTTTAGAAGAAAAGAACATTATTAGTAGTATGTTTATTAACCAGAATTACTAATTAAAGAATTAAACAACATTTCCAAAGAAGTTATTCAGAATCGGAGGATAAAGTTTCCCTCTATCCTCAGGCAAGGAATAATTTTTAAACTAGATTAGGTAAAATATGTCAATGGCTGTAATCAGGACCTAGAAAAATTGTTTTTGTTACCTGTCCCGTAGTGTGTTGATACTGAAAATATTAAGTAATTATTAAATATTAACATCAATATTATTAATTAGTTATTAATATTAATATAATATTAATAACAAATAACTGGACATTTATTTCTGGTAATTCAGAATTATTGAAAATTATTGGAGAGGCACCACAATTTATTTATAAGAGGTCCATTAACCTCAAGCAGTTGTGAGAACATAAGGCAGTAAATGAACTGAAAATGGCAATTAGGGAGAATGAGGCATTTTCCTGCTGTAACTGCAGATTTATTAGCAAATTTCTACTGTTTACTTTATATATTTAAACTGGACTTTTGAAGCAAATTTTTTTAATTTGTGTGAGTTGCAATATAGTTTATATGGCAGTATGCAGCAACAGTCCCTGGTTTTACATTGGTAAAAGTATTACAAATCTTAAAGTTAGAATCAGGGAGCACATTAAAGCAATTACAGACAGAAATTTTGCTAATGCACTTGCCAGACACAGTCATGAGTGTTTTGGTATCAGAAAGTTCCATTTTCCATCTTAGAACAATTAGGCAGTATTAATAAAATAAATGGAAGTAATAACCTTCTTAAAGTGAGTGAATTAAAATGGCAGGTACTTTTAAGAGCCAACAGGTTCCCAGGTCTGAAGGAACCTATTAATGTAAAAGGTTTGTTAAAATTAAAAGTTGTTTCGACAATTCTTTATAAGAATTTTCTTTGTTTAAAGAAGTTTTTAATGTTTTAGGCATTTGTTATATCATGTATGCATTTTATTTTGTCTAGTTGTTTAATGACATATTGATTGTTTAATGTGAACATGATGTCAATATCTTTGTTGTCATTGATTGTTCTGTTTAAATTGGGATTGATATAAAAAGCTAGCAATGGTTACTTGGTACATTTATTGATGATGTTACATTCAGTCATGAATAAAGAGGAATAAAATATCTAAAAATACTAAGTTTTATTTTCTTTGTTATCTTTTCACTATATCTGGTTTGGAGTTTATTGACCAAGTTTTTTCCATTTATTTGGTGATTTAACTTTGGCTTGGTTGAAGGTGGTAGTTTTGAAATTTATTTGCAACCTTTGATATGGCTTCTTTCCTGCCAACCTGAAATTTAAATGGAACTGGTGTTGTGTTCTCTCATTTGGATATGAATGGTTGTGTTAATGGCGGGGATGCTAATTTGGATTCTAGCATCCATTCAATTCCAAAATAATTGCAAATTCTTTTGCAGACATTTCACAATGCAATTAAACAAGTCAATACAGTCCTGAACAGGATTAAGGCTCATGACTCTGCTGTTATGGTCCAGGATGATTTTGTTGAATGACAACACTCTGGGCTGAATAGACCTTAGGGCTTGAATGATACCAGTTTTAATAATTCTAATCGTTTTACTTTAGTTCCAGTCTTTTGCTCCCCAGATCCAGTGTTTGTGTTGAAATATGTCCAGAGTCCAAAATCCGTTTCATGATTTTGGAAGAATTGGTGTTAATGCACACTTACTGGTCAACAACATTGTTCTGGAGGTGGACTATGTGACTATTCTAGTGCCTAATGTAGATGTATATGTAAATTAATGTATACATACAAATATATTCATATATATATATATATATATATATATATATATATATATACATACATACAGTAAAAGCTATATATAAATATACAGATACATATATATATATATATATATATATATATATATATATATATATATATATATATATATATATGGTTTACATTCACATAGCGAAAAATCACTCATGCGATTGCTCATATGAGCAAATCGTAAGCACGAAACACAAAACCGCAACAGTTTCCAGTGTTCAAAAATCAGCAAATCGAACAGCAGATTCACTGATTTTCAAACACAAAAGTTGAACACGAAGTGTAATGCAGGTGGGCAAGCCCGCTGCACCCCGTCCACCCCTACTTTAATATACTAACTCCAAGATCGCACTACAGTGGGAAAAGGTCCATTTTCTGATCCCCACTATAGTGCAATCCACACCCAAAATGCCGAATCTGCAATGAGCGAATGTCACTATGCATACACTCATTGCACATTCAAAGCATTTTTCATTCGACGTTTGGGAACTTTGCAAACGTCCTTTCGAACATCTGCTGTTTGCCCATGTGCAGAACGCACATATGAAAGTAAACCATATATATATATATATATATATATATATATATATATATATATATATATATACAGAGAGAGAGAGAGAAATATACACATACACACATAGTATTATTGCCACCCAAATCTGGATTTGTAGTCTGATGTATGAGTCTTCTCCTGTTACTAATTTTACAGAAGAGTGAAAACAGAAATACATCTGCCAAACCAACATTGCAGTTCCATAAAACTTTGTTATAGTTTGAAGAAACCTAAACTGTGTTACTACAGCCTATTTCCAAGGGAAAAATGTAATGCTGTGCTTCCTTGAAAGAAGTTATAACAATTTGGAATTGAAGTGAAAAATAAATTAAAAAAAGAACTTTTCTTATATCCTCAACCTTTTTAAATTCTAATAATGTTTCATACAATAGAATTTTCTGTTGTTTTAAGTGCAGACTGAGAAAATAAATCAAATTAAAAGAAATTACAACTTCTATAAAAACATGTAGCAGGCATCTAACAGAAAAGGTACTCGGAGACTTTCCAGAAGAGATACAAAGTCATGTGAAAGAAGATGTTTCAAATATTACTTTGTTATCATGGAGCAGTTCATTTACTATTTTATTTAAGTCTATAATAAGCATACAAGAGTTGTAAATCTATCACATTATGTGAATGAACTATGTCTTGAAAATGCCTACAATCCATTCTTCCTGCACATTCACTAATTATAACAAATAATCTCTGGCATTAAACAGCAAGCCTAGAATGCAAATGTATTGCCTTCTGCAGTTGCTGCTTGGAGTGCAATGAGGTCCTAAGCTCATTATCAATATAGCAGCTAAAATATGCAGCATTTGTTCATAGCTAATTGGTAGCCACATTCAAGCCTGGAGAAGGACCTGCAGGGAGAGAGAGAGAGAGAGAGAGAGAGAGAGAGATAGAGAGACAGAGAGACAGAGAGAGAGACAGAAAGAGAGGTAGGAAATCTACAGTTTTACTAGGCTGTCAGACAACAAAAAAATTGTTGAGCACAAAGGGTGCATACTCCTCAGCTTCTGCACATGTACTTAGAAGTGAGAATTCCAGGAAAATGTAATTTAAATTTCAAGGAACCACTTCTTTCTCAATTTTTTTTTAAGTATAAAAGGGTGGAAGTAGTAGAATAAGACAGTAGGAAAAAAGCAGCTAGGATGGGAAAACACACAAGTGAAGCAGGAAAGGTAAAAAGAGAGAGTGAGAGAGGACGGATAGGAGATCAGGAAAATAACTTTTTTTTTAAAAAGAATAACTGGGGAAGATAAGAAAGGAAGATGAAGTAATTGCAAGAGGTATATGTTCATTTGCAAGGGCAAACATGCAATCATATAACACAGACAAGGCAAACTCAAACATATAACATAGACAAAGACTGACAGAGGATTGCTGACATAGTGATGGAGAGAATGATGGAAGATGATGTTGAGGGGGAGTATTGGACAACAAACAGGAAAGGACTGTGTCATACACAAGAGAGGTGAACCTTGGGGGATATAGTGGGCATGATCTTCCATATTGCACTGCTGGTATGATACCCAGAGAGAGGCCAGACACGAAATCAACCACTCTCCCCACTGGGCCCTGTCTGAAATGTTACTAGCAGGGGCAGACAATGATGTGACTCAACCAATTAAAAAAGGAGCCTTTCCAGGTGAACAATGCAGCCTTTAAGCCATTGGCACATAATCTCCCCATCATCACCATCATCTTTCTGAGAGTTAAGAAATAAAACATGAACAAATGTGAATAAAACTTGGTAAGGAATGGTTTGGAAGACTTAAATTAATCCTGAAAACAGCACTGACAGCTATGAACAAAATTCAAGCTATAAATCAGTTTACTCTTCCTGTCCTAACTTACAGTTTTGGAGTGATTGACTGGCCCCAAAATGTTTTGGATAGATTAGACATGAAAACAAGAAGGATGCTTCAGGCTGACCAAAGGATTTATAACAATCAGTGTATATCAAGATTATATATTCCCCATTCCGAAGGTGGGATGGGCCTCCTTGAAATTGATTACATGTGTAGATCTGCAATTTTGGAATTGCACATATATCTGCTGACCTCACAAGACCCAAATCAGTTTTGAAACATGAGGAGAATAAATATAAGATGACTTCTCTGCTTAGTCTAGCAGAAGCATATCGGCATCAAGCAGGAATGGAAATCAAATCAGAAGGAGATAAAAATCAGGCAGCAACTGAATGTGCCAAAAAAAGAAACCAAAAGAAAGAATATAAGGTGAAGGATCAGATGAGAAGGCAAGAAATGTGGAAAATGCATAAATTTGCAAGTATAGAAAACTTCTGGAAGAACCCCACATTGATCAGGATCAGATGCAGGAATGATTAAGGAGAGGCAAATTCAAACCAAGAGATGAAAGGTTAATAGTGGTGGCCCAAGAGAATGGACTATGTACACACTGGTTTACAAAGTCCATTGAACATGTGGGAGAAACAGACAAATGTAGGTTTTGTAAAACAGAACTGGAAACAGTTGCACACCTCATAGCTGGTTGTGACATACTAATGGCAGAAGGACTGTATGCTGAAAGGCATAATAATGTGGCAAGACTGTTGCACTGACAATCATGCAAGCATTGTGGTACCGAAGTGGCTGAAAAACACAGAAAAGATAAGCCACAAAGCATCATAGAAAATGATGAAATCTACATCACATGGGATCACCCATTATCATCAGTTCAAAAGATAGATGTGAGGACAACCAGAAATAGTGGTCCATGAAAGGAAGGCAAAAGTAGCATTGATCATTGAAATTGCTGCACCCATTGACTACAGTGTCTTACATACAGAGAGATACAAAGTCATAAAATATCAGGATTTGCAGGCAGAAATAAGAGCAATGTGGAAGAAAGATACCCAGACAGTTCCACTAGTAGCAGGAGTAAAAGGTCTTATAAAAAGATTTAGATATGTTACCGATACACGTAACCCCATACAAATTGCAGGAAGAGTAATTACTGGGTGCAACTTCTGGATGACATCAAACACTATACCAATACTAATTTCATGAACTTGAATCATACTTTGACTTACAAATAGGGCCCATTCCTGTCATGGTATTAGAAACCCAACAGACATGGAGAAATTAAAAAGGGTTACAGTGCCACCTGCATAATGAAGTCATGCCCAGTTTGCAAATCACCACCAGGGGCAGGAATGGTGGCCTCTTGCTTATTATCTTCTATAGCCATTGGCAAGGCAGCTTAGGATATCATTTGTGGAGATGCAGGGGATGGCAGTGTCTGCTTAAGGACAGCGTACCTAAGCTTGGCCACTATTTGTTCTATGAAAGCTGCTATACAAAAACTGCAAAATTAAGTGATAGAATTATCATACCAAATATAAAATGAAATTAAAACAAAATGGGAGAAAGTAAGGGAAGAGAAAATAAAACACATTTGCAGAACAACGGTGTAATGAAACTATAAAACATATGACTAATGACATTTTATAAAACAAAACTATTGATGTATAAATCTAAACACCTGACTAACTTCATAGGTGTGTGATGTTAAGGCAACAATATTATGAGATGTTGTCCTAAGAAGATGGATTTAGCTAAGTGCCCAGACATTTTGTACCTCAACACATGAGAGGTGTATGGAGGGTTAACTATCAACCTAGACAGTGCTGTGATATATCTGTGATTCAGTGGGCAGCGACCAGTCTGAATCTATCTCACAGTTTAAAAACTACAACATAGACAATTGGAATAAAGATACCTCCACATCCAATTGCACTCAAACTACTAGTCCAGTGTGATTACCATGTATGTTACTTTCAGATAACCACTGCAACAAAATTTCTTAATAAAATCTTAACTATAGAAATGAAAAGTAAGTAATACATACCCCTGCAACTAGAAAGCCAGAATGACCTCCTGAGCTGTACAATAAAATATAACTTAGAGTAACATATTCAGAATGCTATCCATCTAGTGCAGGAAAACAATTTTATGTCTATAGACTAGACAGATACTTCTAATACATTTCAAGTGCCTTTCTGTGTCCTTTGCTCCAGTGTAGAAAGTCAAGGTGAAAAAACGTGAGCTATGTGAATGGCATTTAATACTGCTCTGGCAAGACTATGCTAGGTATCCACTTTATAATGGGGATTCTCATTGGATTCCAAAAAGCATACACTCCCTGTGGTCCTTATTCTGCAAATGCATGAAAACTTTTCACTGCTTGCTTCACCACCTGGTTGCCATACCGCATGTAGTAGCTTCTAAAGCAATGGCCATTCAGAAGGTCTCATTCCAGATAATTAGGTCTGACCTGTTATGATTAAGTCTATTGTATTTTTGTCATACGTCATGCAACACAGGTCATGTCAATATTGTGACCTGTGCTGTGGTGTCTATTATGTACAGTAGGAAATGTTGGCATGTCAGGGTGGCATAAGGGTGTGAACAACAGCATTATGTCTACGTACTAATTGCATGAAGCTTAAGTTTGACAAAAGATTTGATCCTTACTATCTCCATTATCTGCAAAATTAACATATGCTCCAAGTCATCCTTGTTGGAGTTAAATACCTACCCACACATGCTTAGTTTGCTCCACAGGTGCTCATGTGAGTGCTGGAAATTGAGGGAGCCTCTAAGCATGACTATGTTCACAGACAGGATGAGTAAAAAGAGTGAATCAGTCATATTCATGAGTTAGAGTATAAACTCTGTCTGCAGTCAAGACCCTCTACACTATATACAAGATTGTAGAGGAAAAACTGGAAAATCCAATGATGCAGGAGCACTTTCTGTGAGTAACTGAACCTACAAGACTTTTTTTTTGATGTAACTGACGTTCAAAGAAGGGTAAGCACTCAAAAAAAAAACAAAAAAAAAACCAGCTAAAACCTCCAACATGAATGCAAATGAACAGACAGATCCAAAATAAATGAAATACTTTTGATAACACAGAGAAAAATGATAATAATAATAATAACAACAACAACAACAACAACAACAATAATAATAATAATAATAATAATAAACATAATAAACCAAAGTTTAACTGCTTTCATCCCATCCTGGGGACTTCTTCAGAATAACATTTTGGGAATTTAATTGTTAGATTTACCACAAGTTCCCAGATACATGATTACAATATTAATAGGATGAATCCTAACAACGACAAGATCCCACATGCATAATTATGATATTAGTAGGATGAGCCCTAACAATGACAACTTTCCACATGTACAATTACAATATTAGTAGGATGAATCCTAAAAATGCTCTTGCTAGATGTGTGAACTTGTGGAAAATTTATCAAGTTCTTGTTTGGTATCATTGAAGCTGTGGTAAGGAACCCAAGTGGAGGCAATTGGAAGCATTTTTTAGAATACTAAGAATTAATTTGACAACATAGACTGAATGCAGCTACACCCCCTTGCATTAAAAGATAGTAGAGTTTTGCAACAGCACTTAAGCTAATAGCCATGGAATTCTGAAAAAAAAAATTATTAGCATGAGAATGATAGAATTTTAAATAATTACTTTCTAATGTCTTCTTTACCATCGGATTAATTACTTAGTTAATACAGTTTTTATGTACAAATGCATTCATTGATTGATTTTATGAAATTTAGGAAAATGTTCTAAGAATATGAATTTTAAACTAAGTATATAAGCTAGGACATTTTATTTAACCTATTTCAATTTAATTTACCTTATGTTTCTTGAAATTATTGAAAGTACTGATATTAAGAATAACATTTTGCAACCCTGTATGTATTGCGTATGCATCTTTAAAAATGTATTTAACTGAATGTTTTAGAATTACTTTTGAAGTGGGAATGATTAGTATTTAAGGAAGTGACATTCCCAAAATGGTATTCTGATGAAGTCCCCCAGGTGGAAAGATAGTGCTTAATCTTTGGATTGTTTTTTGTGACATTAAACATATATAATTTATTTCAAATTTGCCAGTTCATTTACCCTCATATTGGAGGTTTTAGTTGTTTTTGATGTAAGCCCAAGCTTACGATTTTTTCACTTATCTTTCTGCCAATAGCAGGTACAGTTTTGTAAAACTAACTATGGAGAGTGCTGCATTAAATGAATGGCAGTATCTGAAAGTTGCAATTGAAGTAACTACTCAAGGCAGATGTGTCTATTAAAAGGTTACCTAATATCAAACCATATGAAGAGAAAGGAAAGTTCATCATTTAACACTGCAAATCATACTGGGTGTAACATGAAGAGTCATTATGGAAGTTAAGTAAGCCAAAAGTTTTGCAGGTGTCAGATGTGTTTATTGTTGATGTGTGATCCTTGAGTGCATTTTATTTATTTATTTAGTTGTTTTTTTTTTTTTTAATTCGCAGTACCGGTGTGCCTTAGATAAATTCAATCCAGTCCTATACTCATTTTTGCATGTATACTGCACTGGCAAACAAACTGGCAGTGCGGGATAAAATTTATCAGCAATATGATGTTTCTCTTGTAATCATTACTGTTGCTGGAGATGATTTTTAAGGCTTTATATATGTAATGTTATTGCTCAATGTAGTTGCTACAGATTGTTATGTAATACTAACAAAAACTGCACAAGATTATACTGATGTGAGCAACACCACCAACATAGGAATGTTTGTGTGGCTATGTGGCACAACATGCAGATGAAGCACCCAGCTGTCTTCCACTGAATGTGATACCCATGCTGCTCCTTCTGGCAGCCTGCCTTTATTACAGGTTATGTGGTCTGTATCCATAAAGATACTTATATTAGGTTTCTTATGCATACAACCCCTGCAGTCAAAGGCATGGCATGTGCAATGTCAGCCAAAGTCAGTAGTCGCACAGGTGATACATGTTGAAGGTATTTGAATGGAGATCCTTTCCTGCTAATGTTAATGGTAGGCTGCAAACAGCATGTACACTGGCTACCTGCATATCTTCATAGGGCAGATAACATTAAAATGGTATATGAAATGTGACTAAATTTATGTGGGAGTTTGTGTTACAAATAACATATCTATATCTATATATTTATATCTGTATCTATATATCTACTATATATCTATATATATCTATATATCTATCTCTGTCTATCGATATATCTATATCTCTCTAGCTATATATATATATATATATATATATATATATATATATATATATATATATGGGATCCGTACAGATCCCCGACGGCACTTTCTGCCAAAGCAGAAATCACCAAACAAACATAACCGAAAGTGCTGTTCACCGAAGCAGCACTTTCGGTTATGTATGCTGGTTGTGCCAGTCGCACTACGGTGCGGTTAAGGGAGAATTCCCTTTTCCCCATTGTAGTGTGTCCTCGGAGTGAGAATATAAAAGTAGGGGAGTGTGGGGGGGCACAGCCCCCCACATGGGGGATGCAGGGGGGCTTGCCCCCCTGCATAAAAGAAGATTTATTGTTTTTTTTTTAGAACGGACTTTAATGAAAGTGCTTTTTCGGTGAAAGCGCTTTCGTTAAAGTGCGTTTGGTTATTGTGGATTCGGACTATTGAACTTTCATTCAATAGTCCTAGATCCATATATATATATATATATATATATATATATATATATGTATATATATATATATATATATATATATATATATATATATATATATATATATATATATATATATATATATATATATATATATATATATATATACATGGGTCTCGGATTGATGCTCGACGGTGCTTTTCACCTAAGGCTTAATGGTCGGACATACTTACGCGAAAGTGCTTTTAACCGAAAAAGCAATTTCGCGTATGTATGCCTGCAGCCAGAGGGAGTCGTGGGGGAATGGCTGTTGTGGAGATCGTGCTACAGTGCGGGTAAGGGAATTTTTTCCTTTTCTCCACTCTATTACGATCTCAGAGTGAGAATATTAAAGTACGGGGGTGTGACGGGCACAGCCCTCCACATGGGGGGTGCAGGGGGCATAGCCCCCTCTGCATAAACACCTTTTTGATGTTTTCTTTCTATTTTTTGACACACTTTAATGAAAGTGCTTTTTTGGTAAAAGCGCTTTCGTTAGTGTGTTCATTGATGTTGGATTCGGGCTGTTGAACTTTCGTTCAACAGTCCTAGATCTATATATATATATATATATATATATATATATATATATATATATATATATATATATATATATATATATATATATAGCTGTATCCTCACATATGCTATTTTTTCCTCACATAGCATAATGCCTGGCAGACACATGCCTCACAAATGCATGTTCACCCAGGCAGCGAATTAGATCTTGTTGCAGTTTCCCCATCCTTATGGTCAGTGGATGATGAGCCATTAGAAATCTGACTGGTCCTACTGAGACCATTTCTGACGGGATATGATTAATGATATCAGTACTGTTGGTGGTCAGTGCAGGGTTGACTAGCAGGTTACATGCAATACAGCATAAATGATTCCTGCAGTTGAAATCCTGGCACAGCAATTTAGGGTGAAAGGACACAGTCCACTGGCCAAAACACCATTAACTGAGACAGAAGAGTTCCTTAATTCTGTGCATGAGAAATTAGGCACATCAGTATCCCACTCTAGTGTACTGGATATTGGAGTAGAACTGTAACAGAATTAGACACTTCAGTATTCCACAGTGGTATGATAGATATCAGAGTAGAACTGTAACAGAATTAGACACTTCAGTATTCCACAGTGGTATGATAGATATCAGAGTAGAACTGTAACAGAATTAGACACTTCAGTATTCCACAATGGTATGATAGATATCAGAGTAGAACTGTAACAGAATTAGACAATTCAGTATTCCACAGTGGTATGATAGATATCAGAGTAGAACTGTAACAGAATTAGACACTTCAGTATTCCACAGTGGTATGATAGATATCAGAGTAGAACTGTAACAGAATTAGACACGTCAGTATTCCACAGTGGTATGATAGATATCAGAGTAGAACTGTAACAGAATTAGACACTTCAGTATTCCACAGTGGTATGATAGATATCAGAGTAGAACTGTAACAGAATTAGACACTTCAGTATTCCACAGTGGTATGATAGATATCAGAGTAGAACTGTAACAGAATTAGACACTTCAGTATTCCACAGTGGTATGATAGATATCAGAGTAGAACTGTAACAGAATTAGACACTTCAGTATTCCACAGTGGTATGATAGATATCAGAGTAGAACTGTAACAGAATTAGACACTTCAGTATTCCACAGTGGTATGATAGATATCAGAGTAGAACTGTAACAGAATTAGACACTTCAGTATTCCACAGTGGTATGATAGATATCAGAGTAGAACTGTAACAGAATTAGATACTTCAGTATTCCACAGTGGTATGATAGATATTAGAGTAGAGCTGTAACAGAATTAGACACTTCAGTATTCCACAGTGGTATGATAGATATCAGAGTAGAACTGTAATAGAATTAGACACTTCAGTATTCCACAGCGGTATGATAGATATCAGAGTAGAACTGTAACAGAATTAGATACTTCAGTATTCCACAGCGGTATGATAGATATCAGAGTAAAACTGTAACAGAATTAGACACTTCAGTATTCCACAGTGGTATGATAGATATCAGAGTAGAACTGTAACAGAATTAGACACTTCAGTATTCCACAGTGGTATGATAGATATCAGAGTAGAACTGTAACAGAATTAGACACTTCAGTATTCCACAGTGGTATGATAGATATCAGAGTAAAACTGTAACAGAATTAGACACTTCAGTATTCCACAGTGGTATGATAGATATCAGAGTAGAACTGTAAGAGAATTAGACACTTCAGTATTCCACAGTGGTATGATAGATATCAGAGTAGAACTGTAAGAGAATTAGACACTTCAGTATTCCACAGTGGTATGATAGATATCAGAGTAGAACTGTAAGAGAATTAGACACTTCAGTATTCCACAGTGGTATGATAGATATCAGAGTAGAACTGTAACAGAATTAGACACTTCAGTATTCCACAGTGGTATGATAGATATCAGAGTAGAACTGTAACAGAATTAGACACTTCAGTATTCCACAGTGGTATGATAGATATCAGAGTAGAACTGTAACAGAATTAGACACTTCAGTATTCCACAGTGGTATGATAGATATCAGAGTAGAACTGTAACAGAATTAGACACTTCAGTATCCCACAGTGGTATGATAGATATCAGAGTAGAACTGTAACAGAATTAAACACTTCAGTATTCCACAGTGGTATGATAGATATCAGAGTAGAACTGTAACAGAATTAGACACTTCAGTATTCCACAGTGGTATGATAGATATCAGAGTAGAACTGTAACAGAATTAGACACTTCAGTATTCCACAGTGGTATGATAGATATCAGAGCAGAACTGTAACAAAATTAGACACTTCAGTATTCCACAGTGGTATGATAGATATCAGAGTAGAACTGTAACAGAATTAGACACTTCAGTATTCCACAGTGGTATGATAGATATCAGAGTAGAACTGTAACAGAATTAGACACTTCAGTATTCCACATTGGTATGATAGATATCGGAGTAGAACTGTAACAGAATTAGACACTTCAGTATTCCACAGTGGTATGATAGATATCGGAGTAGAACTGTAACAGAATTAGACACTTCAGTATTCCACAGTGGTATGATAGATATCGGAGTAGAACTGTAACAGAATTAGACACTTCAGTATTCCACAGTGGTATGATAGATATCAGAGTAGAACTGTAGTGAGCTCCATCAAACTTCATCAGAGATAGCACAGGTTTGTATCTGTGAAGTTTTAGGTTACTGTAAACATAATAAATGTATATTATAAAGCATATAAATAGATGCAGTTTCCTTTGTTGTGTAGGAACATCTAGGCTTTAAGCTAGAAGGACACCTGCACAAGTTAAGGCATATATTATTACTTTCCATCACTATATGCAGTATTTTGCAACTATGATTAAAGTACTGGTGATGGGTATTACTTATTATGGGTATTTTTATTTGGTGCCTTCACAGACACACATCGGGGCAGACAGAACAGGATATGAAGACTGCTAAGGCCCACATGGGTTGAGCATTAGAAATAAAGAATGCCAGGTTTTTTTATACATCAGTCTGGCAAATGGCTTGATAGTAGCAAACACATGGTTCAGAAAGAGAGGCAGTCACAAGATCACATACATGAGTGATCAACATGTAATCAGGTAGACTTCCTCCTAGTAAGGAAAGAGCAATGGTGCAGAATCAGTGATTGCAAAGTCATCCCCAGTAAAACAGTTGGCCCATAGCATAAACTACTAGTGGCCACAATCAGCTGCAAGCAGTCATCAGAGAAGGCTCTAAGGTTAAAAGAGACCAGGCTGAAGACCTGGAAGTTGACAGCAGAGAAAGCACAACAGTTCAATTCCTTAGGACTCTAGCACCTAAGAAGACGATAAAATCAGTGGAGCTGAAGAAGAATGGCAGCTGCTCAAGACAGCATGTGTGAGGACTACAGAACAGATATGCAGCTGAGGCAGGCATGGCAATAAGGTACATAAGGAAAGCTGGTGGTGGAATGGCGAAGTCCAAGAAGTCATCAAAAAAAGAAGGCGTGCAGGAAAAAGTGGAAGATAGAAAAGACCGACCAGGCTAGGAAGGAATAGTGGTTGGCTAACAAAGAGGTTATGAAAGGAGTTGCAATAGCAAAGAACAAGGTATCAGAGACACTCTACCCCAACTCTGGAAAGTGAGTCAGTAGTTGGCACAAAGAAACTATACCAGGTTGCAAGGAAAAGACAGAAAGGTATAGAAGAGCGTCAGACACCCTTCATAATGGATGCCAACAACAACATGCTCACCAGTGCACAGGATATCAAAGGCAGATGAAAGAAGTACTTCCTGCAGCTTCTGAATAAAGAAATCCCCACAGAAGTTGTACAGCCTCAGATAGAGCCTCCAGTGAGAGAAGAGAAGAATTACACCATGGAAGAAGTAAGAACATCACTAAGCAGAATGAAGTCTAGAAAAGCAGCAGGCTCAGATGAGGTCATAGCAGATATGATAAAGATGATGGGTGAGATAGGGGAGAAATGGCTCCTGAGGGTACTTATGGTAGTGTGGAGAGAAAGGTGTATCCTAGATGACTGGAGAATAAATATACTAGTGCCAGTGTTCAAGAAAAAAGGTGACATTCATAGCTGTGGGCAGTACAGAAGTAACAAACTTCTGTCAATTTTTCATGAAAGTTCTGTAGAGATTGGCTGATAAATGAATATGCAATGTTGTGGAAAGTAAGATGGGAGATGAGCAGTTCAGATTCAGATCAGGATACAGCATAACTGACCCAATATTTACAGGGTGACAGATAGTTGAGAAGAAGCTGGAGATGAGGAAAGAGTCCAACTGAGTGTTCCTAGATTTGGAGAAAGCATATGACAAGGTCCCAGAAATATTGGTAGATTTAGTGCAGACTATGTACAAGGACCCAATAACCTATGTACAAACAGTGTTCAGTCTAACAGAGGGGTTCCAAATGGGAGTGGGTGCATACCAGGGCTCAACTCTGAGCCCACTGCTGTTCATACTTCTGATGGACTAAATTAGCAAACAGTTATGAGAGGAAAGATCAACTAAGTTGCTGTATGCAAATGATGTGGCATTACAGGCAAACTCTGAGAAAGAACTTCAGCAAAGGATAGTGGAATGGAATGCAAAACTGAAGGCACATGGGATGACACTAAGCACAGATAAGGCAGTGGTAATGGCAACAAACTGGGGTAATCAGAAGAAGCTGAAAAATGAAATAGAAGGAAAAATAGTGGAACAGAGTAACAGCTTCAAGTGTCTAATAGGAGTGGTTGAGGAGAAGGGAAGTCTGAATGAGGAGGTCAAAGCTAGAATCAGAGGGGCAGCAGCCAACTGGCACAAGAGAGTCAGATATAGTACATGACAGAAGAATGTCAAAGCAGCTGAAAAATAAGGTGTAAAAAATTGGTGCAACCTGTACTACTGTATGGTACAGAAACCTGGGCAGTAAAGGCAGAGCAGTTAAGGAAGTTAGAGGTGATGGAGATAAAGTGCTTGAGACAGGTGGATGGACTCACATGGTGGTACAGTTGAAAAAATTAAGATATAAGAGCAGATACCAAAGTAGTTCCAAATGCAGAAAATGTAAAAGAAAACAGATTATTGTGGTTTGGGCACATGTGCAGAAATGCAGAAGACAATTGGGAAAGACAGGAAGAAGGCAAGGAGAAACAAGGGTGTCCAGCAAAGAGGTTGATGGATTGTGGAAAAGAAGACCTGTGACAATTAAGCATGAGTGTTGAAGAAGGCAGGAGAGTAGCATTGAATAGAGAGAGAGATGGCAACAGTTGAATCCTGATCCCATGCAGAAAACGAGAAAAAAGGGGGATGATGATGACTGATGATGATGACGTTTTCACAGAGGATGTAATGTTCAGCTCCTACACAATGGAATACCACAGCCTGAAGCTGGAAATTATTCTGACTCTGATAGTGATGGCAATGCAAATTGGGATGGTTAGTGGACTTGGTGTCTATGTTGAATACAAGGAATGTGAAATCCGGAAGTCCAACCCAGTCTGTGGACATGGACTAAATGCCTGTGTAACATTCTCCAGATACACAGGTATGTACCTCTGCATGTGACTTAAGATTCTTCCCTCTCTGTTGGTCTCTATCTGAGATACACATTATGCTTGGAATCTAACGATGCACAAAATTATGTCTTTTATGATGTCACAAAACACAGGCTTTGAAGTACACTCAGGTACCACACAGTGTTTTTTTCTAGGCTTTATCAGTCAGCTGTCACATGCATGGATGCCGACAAATGAGAGTTGTTATGAGCAGCTAGCTTCACTACAAAGGGGAATGCTGATATCAATAGATGTTAATGAAGGCTTTGAACTGGTCTGAGATCAGCAAGGAACTATTAAAACTATTTCAATCTGAGCAACTGACTTGTGTGCATCATAAAAGTTTAAAACCAAATAACAGATGCAGTGTGCAAGGCAAGGCAGCTGTGCTGGAAGCAACATGGTTTTCTAATATGCAAACAACAGCAGTAGCAGCAGTTCCCTGCTCAGCACATCCTAGGAACACATTGCACTTCAAGTAACAACCTGCAGTAACTCTTCAAACTAGGTGAGGGACCAATATAAAGTAGGAAGTGCTAGATAACAGTTATAAATACTTTCAAACAACTCATTTATGTCTATGCGGTACATAATGCCCAACTGCTTTGCATTGTGCAGAAAGGCCTGATCTGGTTAGAGATGATCAATCCAGTAGCATGTTTAGCAAGAAAATGCAACACAGAGCAGCCCAGCTTCACAAGCCAACAAGTCCTCCTATACAGCACAATTTAAAAAATACTTCTAAAATTCACAGATAATCAGAAACTCAACTATAAATTAAGTCTGAAGCAAGCAGAATGCCTAGAACCAGCAACTGTCCTGCATGTGCAGGAAAAAAAATCCAAAAAGTGACCCAAATGAACAAAACCCTAACACAATAACAATATTAACATATTAGCAGGAAATACACTTTAAAAGTATTCACATGGAACTGCATTAAGTAAAAACGGTACTCTGATTACTTTGAAGCTGGTACAAATATAAAATTAGGATAGCATTAGTTAATTCAGTAGCATTGTTATACAACCAAATGCAGCACAAAGCAGACCAGCTATATAGAGCACACGCATTCCTAATAATGCATTTATATGTTTTAAATTTAGTGTTGACAGTTACTGTGAAGTACGTTTAGATTTCCGACTTCAGAGTGAGTTGTTGCCACAAAGGAGTTTATTGTTTTAAGAACAGTTTTCAGTTTGCTCCATTCACTGATATTTCTCTTTTTCGCTCAGATTTGTTAATATATAACCTATAAACCCAGCACCATTACTCTTATATTGCTTAGTTCTGTGATCCCATTTAGTTAATTTCTATACATGCAGATCACACATATGTAGGTAAGAATGCAATAATTGATAGTATATGGCTGCCAGAAGCTGTCTGCATCATACTTAATCAGTCAAAGAGCTACCATGTCATTGTAACTTAATTAAAGAATGCAACTAACACAGCCATCCAGTTTATCCTTCTATACTGAGAAAGATTAGTCTGATAAACCCCAGATACCCAGTTGTTGACTTCATTCTCAATAGTACTGCTATCAAACTGGGAAACATGCACAGAACATGAGTTTTTGGTAATCACCAGATCAAAAGGTCAATGATAAAAAATCATGTTCTGCCCTTATAGAGAACAGTTTATAAAAATTATCACTAACCATACAGCCCAAGAACTAAGTAAATTACTATAATATCCTTTCAAAATGAATCATTGGCCAGTTAAAAAACTATTGTCAAATGTCCTTTCTATGCAAAAGCACATTGGATCTTACATTGTAAAAGTTGTTTTTTTTAAATATTTAATAACCAAGTCAGAACCAAGTGGGGTAACTGCTGTCCCATGAGCTCTCTCTGTAACTGCAAATGTTACTTATTCTTAAAATTAAACAGGTTTGTCAGAACCTTTCTATTAACTGAATAAAAGGCTTACTAAACTCGAACGTATATAATTAAGAATGATTTAGCTAATTCAGTACTGCCTCTAGGTCACCATCATGAGGTATAATAATATATAAACAATAGAAACCTAAAGTACATATATACCAGTTTCAATCAGTCTAGATCTCAGTCTTTAAGTGGTGTTCTTAATCTTTACAAGCCCTGAGAACAATGAAAGCCTAGCAAAACTCCAAGAATTCAGACAGAGGTTGAATAAGTGATCTTCTGTCAAATATAAACTGCTGTGCAGGGGAGATATGATAACACTTTTGATACTTGGGTTAGGGTCTTCAGCTATATTTATTTTTTTTAATTCCCAGAAATAACATCATGTTTCTGCAGTTATCATGTGCCTTTTATTCTTCACAGTCAAGGTATGATACCTGTTTAAGAACCTAGTAGAGTCATAATATAAATTCTTTAGCAAAAGATTCTCAAATACTATAGGAAGATAACAGAGACTGAAAAGTGCATGGCTGACATTTATTTTTCTCTATATTGTTTGAGTAGTATATTTACATTAAGTTTTATACTACACATTTATGCACTTCTTATAGACATATTGTAAAAAAATTTCCTTACAGATTGTCAAAATATTTCCTTACAGAAATTGACTATGTATGCCATATACTCCACACCACCATGTAAGCCTTCCCATATCTTCTGTCTTTGACACACCTTACTTGCAATGTAAAAGTATTTATTTATTTTTATTTTATTTTACCTTTGTTGACCAGGATGGTCCGACTGGATACATATCCATTTTCAGCGGAGTCCCGGTGAGAAAAGTTCCAGACACATAACAATTTACAAATTTTAGGTAGATAGCATTAAGTAACAGTCAATACAGAAAGAAAAACAGATAGTACAATAATTTCAGTTACAGAACATACAGGCTGGTTACAGGCATAGCAGAATACATCCATCCATGAGGCAAGAGACATACTTTAAGTTGTGGTAGTAGGTAATTGTTACCTTATTACCTAGGGTTTAGGATATGTTATTAAGGCAATAAAACCTAGATTAGTTAGTGTGATTGATCAACTTGTTTGGAAGGACTGGTAGGGTAGTTTGTTTGAAGTTAAAGTGAGGTGGAGGGGGTGTAAGGGGTACTAGTTAGAGTTGGTACAGGGACATAGCCAATGTGACTTAAGGTGGCTTTTAAGTTTGTGTTTAAATAACGTTGGCGAAGATTCTTGGGTAATGTCATCTGGTAGATACAGCTGTCACACTATGAGATAATTTGTGTCATTTTGCATTACTATTCTAACAATTTTGGCCCATCACATTTAGCTGCCCACTTCTGGTTTCAGTCTTTCATCTGATTGCCATATTCTTCTGATTACTAATCTTCCCTAACCATATCCTCACCACCTAGTGTATCACTTTTTCAAGTCTCCGTACTTCTAAAACAGCACCTATCCATAACTGAGCTATCAGACTTTGTCTCCTGCCACTATTATCAGAATCTTTTACCTATAAATAATATCTTTTTTTTAGTTGCTGTGTTATATAAGCAAGAGTATCATGAGCTCTGTCCTTTTTACCCATAAATTATACTTCGGGCTTTCAAGGGAATTATCCCATATTTTCTGGCCTTACCTATACTCCCACCACACATATGAGGTGAGTCAGCCACTGTTTATCCCTACAGCGGTTTTATCAGACTAGCCTCCCTCTTTTATTCAGTTTCACAGTGGGCCAGATTCACGAAGGCTTGCACGGAGTCTAAGAGTAGTGTAAGACTCCATGCAGCCTTCGCGATCCAGGAACAGCCCAAAGTCAGTGTAAGAGTCAAGCTAAAACGGCTCTTACACGGAGTGGGCGTGGATAAGCTAATCACCTCACTTGCAGCCGAATAGCATGCAAATGAGGATGATTAGCGATCCAGGAAGCCCAGAACAGCCCATGTAAGAGCCGTTTTAGCTGCAGAAATGTACTCAGTTGACAACTGAGTATGTTTCTGCGAAAACGGCAATGGTGCCATGTCAGCTCCAAATAAAGGGTGCATATGTGTCAGGCAGCATGCCAATGGCCAAATATGTGGCCATTGGCAAGGTAACCTGATGCAAATATATGAAAAATATAATTTTTTTTTTTCGGCGATTTCCGATGTTTAAACCCAGCGCAGCCCCGCGCAAACGGGCTGCGCTGCATAGAACATAAAAACGAAGGTTTTAAACCCACAAATGTGGATTTTATGCAATACATGGAATGTCAATGCAGGGACCAGCAGTCCAAAACCAACATGGCCACCGTGTAGTGGTTGCTAAGGGGGGAAGCTGAGTCTAAGAGATGTAACTAAGCATTAGTAGGCAATCTGATGCAAATGAGTGTAAGGATACTGAATTCCACTGTCACATAGCAAATGAGCACATTCTGAGTAGTGTAAGAGTTACATAAGGGGGAGGAACAGAGTAGGAGATAGGTGACATCACAGGGGGGAATGGTAGAAAGAAATGCAGTTCATTGGAGGTTAGAGTTACATGACAGATGTCAGACAGATATCATGGAAAGAGGTGTGCCACTAAGTAAGCATGAGAAAGTCAAGAAATGGAAGGTGTACACTGTTGCCTACACCAAAGTTTCTTGCTGGATGTGTATGCATGCGTGTGCATGCCACGAGTAAGGCAGTGTGCGCCGCAGTAAGGCAGTGTGCGTGTAAGGCAGACTGAGCATGTGGGAGCGTGTTGGGAGATGTTTAACACTGTTTGCGCGGGTGTGCACGCGTTTAAAACCAAATAAGCAGATTCTGAACTGTGTAAGTATGTGTGCGCGCATGTAAGCCACTGTGAGCGTGTTTCTGCTGGTTTGCACACGGCTCCTCCCTGAGGAAACAGAAAGGAAAAAGGAAGCAACAGATGTAGTAGGAAGTTAGCAGGGAATACTGCTGGAGCTAGCAGGTGAAAACAATTAGATGCAGGCAATTACACAGGCAGAATAGTAGCCCAGCCCAGCACTTAAAACTCTGTAAACAGCAGTGCAGAATGTTTCTCTCAAGAGACACTGCAAGACAGGAGTTAAGTTATCAGAAGTGAAAACCGAAAAAGCTGAACTCAGAGCAGAAATGTTAGGGGCTGCCATAGCTGTCATAATGAGACATAGGCGACTTGCTGAGGGTGGTGACAATGCAGATGGTGCCAGACAACCCACAGTGAGGAGACGGAGAAGAGTGTACAGGCCCAGGGTCACCTACCACGGGTTACATGAGCTGGAGATAGTAGAGCGCTATAGAGTGGACAGAGACCTCCTGCAGCAAATAGTGGAGCTGTGCAGGCCACGCCTCACACACAGAACCAACAGAGGGGAACCCATCCCAGTGGAAACCAAGGTATGTGTTGGCCTAAGAATACTAGCAACAGGTACCTTCCAGAGACCAACTGGTGATATGATGGGGATATCACAGGCATCAGCCTCCAGGGTACTGCACCAGTTCCTGGATGCCATGTCAGCACATGTCAGTGATCATGTATATTTCCCCAATGCCCGTGAGGTATTGGCCAGCAATATGCGTCTCTTCCAGCAAATAGCGGAATACCCTGAGGTACTGGGTGCAATAGACTGCATGCACATACGCAGCAAAGCACCAGCCGGTGAGCGGGGTAGGGCATACATCAACCGCAAGGGCTTCCCCTCCATCAACTGCCAGGTCATGTGTGATGCCCAGGGCATAATAATGAATGTGTGTGCTGGCTCTCCTGGGAGCTACCACGATTCCCACATCTGGCATTTGACGCAGCTGTACCAGACATTTGCCAATGGGGACATCCCGCACAGACACCTAGTGGGGGGTGCAGGTTATGCACTGGAGCCGTGGCTGATGACACCCATCAGAAACGCACACACACCTGAACAGGAACGCCATAATGAGGCACACGCACAAACACGTAATGTAATAGAGCGTGTGTTTGGGCTGCTCAAGTCACGGTTCCGGTGTCTGGACACATCTGGTGGAGCCTTGCAGTACACACCACCTACATGTACCCAAATTGTCATGGTATGTGCTATGCTACATAATATGATCTTGCGAAAACAGCTGCAGCAGGACCAGCATAGGGCCGGGCCAAACAGCCCCCCACCATCGCCAAGGCCATCACAGGCAGAGCGTGACTCAGAGGAGGAACAACCTGAGCCTGCCCCAGTAGGCAGAAGGAGGCATGCCCAGTATGCCCTGGCCTTGGCAAAGAGGCAATGCATAGCACATACACTGGCTCAGTAGGAACCCTGGGAATGATACCCTCTCTGACTCACTCATATAGTAACAGGGATGCCTAACATGACACAACCTGCTCTCAAACATGTACAGGGAAGTGTAATATGCGCATCCGACAAAGACAGCCCTGCAGCACCACCTGAGGCATGAATGCTATGTGTTAAGTAATGTAACACCATGTACTATATGCACACCTGAGGACCCTGACTAACATCCTACCCTCACCAAGCATCATGCCACAACATGACAATGAGATGATCAAGTGCAACAATTGACTGAAGTATCGCAGTTAGTCAAAGGGGATCCAATGTGTGCCAGTCTGGGATGACATGCTGAGCATGACATGATGCACCACCTGCTAGGACTGGCGTGCACCTATCAGTGCAGGCCGTATGGATACTGGCAAAGGCTGTTGTCACCCACAGTGTGCCCTGAATAGGTAAGGCTCAAAACACAAACCTATCTCCATAGGTATCAGAAGGGATAAGAATAAGATAAGGGATAAGTTGAAACAGCAAGATGCATGCAGTCTAAACCCACCCAGTATGGAGAATGTTGATATATGCACTGTAACAGAAAACTGAGGCAAGGCTCACAACAGCACCCTAACACTACCAGGTTACACCTCATACTGTGCTGTACAGCCTCAAAACTTGGAACAAGCTACAAAAGGAGGGTGACTAGCAAGAATTGTCAAGGATAACCACACCCCATGTCGGTACCACAACAAAAGCAGCATGGACTAGCCATGCTCAAGTAACAGTGGCTAAAACTGCCCCCAGTTTATAGCCTGCTACAGACTACTGTCCCAACACCAGGAACTGCATACGGCCTATGCTGGAATACATGAATATATCAAGTCCGCCAAACCACATTATATTGGGTGACTGCAAATACCCAGACATAGACTGGGAGCATTATACTAGCTCCAACAGTGTAGGACAAAAGTTCATAGAATCCATAAACCAAAAGGCCCAGGAACAACGTACCACTCCCACAAGAGGGGTTAGCATACTGGATGTGATAATCAGCAACATGGGTACTGGATGGCAAGATGAAAAGTGTATTGCTCACTGGTAAAACCAGACCATAGAGTAATCACACTGGATATACAAATCCTGACCACAGTCCCTGGCCAGAAAACCACAGTGGAAAACATGTGTTAAGCAATATTTGCACTCCTCCAAACTGATGTGGAATCCATTAAAGGTCCCGTGCAGGTGCAAAATATGGGCCA
The DNA here is from genome assembly GCF_019279795.1 of Protopterus annectens. Taxonomy (NCBI): domain Eukaryota; kingdom Metazoa; phylum Chordata; order Ceratodontiformes; family Protopteridae; genus Protopterus; species Protopterus annectens. Next base: position 1,279,358,930 of record NC_056745.1, read on the forward strand.
CACCTCAGAACCTGTAATACAGCCATTCCATTAACACTGCCAGGAATGCTTGGATTATGCAGTCCTAAATTAAAACAAGACACAATGCCATACACGCAGAAATCTGGCATGGTGGACACCAGCCATAACCAAACCATGCAAGAGAATGAGGAAGCTACTACATGATAGAGCAAACATAAACAATGAAGTAATCACTGATCAGTAGTATGGCAATAAAATCTGTCCACACATACAATCCACTAAGGCCAGCCACAACAAGTGGAATCTGTGAATCCTGAGGCAATGTTACACCTGCCCCAAGTACACAGACAACCCCCAACTCCACCCAAGAAATACAAATATATGTGAGAGATGCAACCATCTATCCAAACTGGAGGCTGAGCTCCCTCAACTCAGTACTCCCAAAACAAGTCAGGAGGAGAAGGTAACCACACACACCACAAACACAGTCCCACATAGACCTATCACAACTGCAAACCAAACACATAAACACAGAAAAACATTCCCGGAGGCACAAATTACAAACACAGCACACCAACAGAGGCCTCTAAAGCAGACACCCAATCAAACAACCTCCAAACATAGCACATGCAACACATAGTACACAAAGCTGGTGTTCCAAACAGTCACAGGCCAGAAGGAGAAACAACATGCCTGATACAGTTGTAATAGGTGACTCCATAGTCAGACACACTGCTGTCCCGCACACCAGACTGAACAAGGGAAAGGGTACAGTAAGCTGCCTGTAGGCTGCCACAATATGCCACATAACAGAAGTATATAGGTCACTCCAAAGCAAGTAGAAATATGATGCAGTCATAGTCCATGCTGGTGTGAATGACCTGAGATGTACCGCCCTAGACTACATGAAAAGAGACATAGATGAGCTATCTGATTATGTAGTCCAGGCCGGTATGACACTCACCGCTTGCAGCATCCTACCCTTACCAAGAATAATGCCACAGTACAAACACGGAATGATCAGTCATAGCAAGTGGCACACTTACTGGTGTCATTCCAAGGGGATCCAATGTCTGTCTGCTTGGGATGTCATGCTTGACAAGCCACGCAGCTGTCCTTGGGATGGCCTGCACCTGTTACCCTGGGCGTCTGAATATTGGATAAGGCCTTTGCCACCTCCATAGAGCCTTTTGTAGGCAAGGCTGAAAAGACTGACCCACCACCCTAGAAAACATAAGTGGGAAGAAACATAAGGGAAATGCTGACCAATGCCAGATGTGTACACCCCAATATGCATGCTCCCAAGGCCATCCCCAGTATGGAGAACATCGATGTCTGTGCAGTGACAGAAACCTGCTGCAAGCCTCCTGACAGCACACCAGCACTACCAGGTTATACCACGTATCATGTGTCATGGCCCCAAAACCTGGAACAAAACATAAAAGGAGGGTGAGTATCCATAGTCAGCACAGACACCCATACGTCCAGGTAACTGACAATGCACAAGGCATTGGAGTTCACCCATGTGCAACTAACTGTAGGCAATACTGCTGTACAGTCTGTAGCATGCTACAGACCGCACTCTCACACACAATAACCCCACCCAGCCATCCTGAAGACACTGGACAGCATGAATGTCCCACCAAATACCAAACAAGGTACCACAAATTACCACATAGGTGGTAAACCATTATGTATGGAAGGAGTAACCAGGGACCTAGGGACACAAGTGGACAGTAACCTGTTATGTGACACCCACATTGCCAATGTGGCTAGGAAGACTGTCTACATTTGACACCGTATCAGGAAAGGATTCACATCTACGTCAACAGAGGTCATTGTGCCCCTATACTTTTCTCTAATCACACCCATATTCTAGTACAATGCCTCATATGGGATGTACCTTACCTGACACCTGCAGAAGTTAGAAAGACCACAAAGGTACCTCACCAAGAGGATAAAGGGTCTCAAATATATGTCATATGCTGACTGGCTGTAGACACCCCAGCTGAATGCAGTCACATAATGCCTACACAGAGGCATTGCATGCCTGTTGTAGGAGGCCATGCCCAACACAGGAGTAATGGACATGCTCCACCCCAGAAAACTCAAATCCATCGGAGCTGTGAGAGTGAGAGATGTCAACCTCAACAAATAATGAAATAGGATGTGCTGGTGGGACAGATACATAATCCAGAGGCTCCCCACACCCTGGACCAGAATCCCACTCCATGTTAGGCAGAGCCCCTCACTGACACTCTTCAACAGGAATCTTGCCAAGTGGATGGATGATTGTAGAGTTACACTGGGGGTTTTCACTGTGTCCTGTCCAGACAGAGGCACAGCAAAGCAAATCATAAATGGCCATAATATTCACATAGCAAGGGGTGGCAAAAGCCACACACACTCTGGCTAGACTAACAAATGCCCTAGGGTGGATAGCCTAGTATGAACCTATGAACCTATGAAGATACAAATTGTACAGGACACTAAGGATAATCCCAAGGCTTTCACAACTGATGGTAGGAACCATGTTGGGAATTCACAGATATGCCCTGAATCACACAAATATCACAAACACACACACATATTGCCAACATACATCCTGACAGGTGCAGTGCAACCCGCCCCCGCCAGATTGCAGAATATCTATCCCAGCAGACTACTGGCCCCCTGACATTGCAGATGCTGAGGTAACAGCCAACATCTACAAAGCAAAACACGCAGCAGCAATGGTATGAGATGGTGTCCTGGGCTTAGTGCAACATGGACTCCAAGATGAATGGAATGCCAAACCAGACTACTGCTCAATGTCAGCCTTACCACAGAATATGTACCCAAAGAGCAGTGTACAACAACAGTGGTCCTTCTCAACAAAGGTGTTGCCTGAATGGATACTGAAAACTACTACCCCAGAATCCTGAGAAGCTCGGTTTGCACAGCTATGGAAAGGATCAGCATGTACCACAGACATAAAGATATTGGGGACCTACTGACACCGGACCCAACCCAGTGTGGCTTTCTCAAGTGCAGATCCTGCCCCTAAACATGTTTGACTCAATTGAAACAGTCATCAAGGTCACTGATGAGGGCAATGTGGTCCACACAGTGTAGCTGGACCTTGCAAAGGCTTCTATACAATGTGTTCATTATAGATAGGCTCACCAGCTTAAATATAAACCCACATGTCAGTAGAGGGGTTGCAAACCAGACCAAGGACATAACAGACATGGTCAGACATGCTGCAGCCATGTCAGACTACAAACCAGATATAACTGGCATCCCACAAGGCTTTGTCCTGGGATCTCCCTCGTCTGGTATATATGTCCCATAGGTACAGGCAAACATGGAAGGACTGTGTACGAACATGTTTGCAGAGGACTACAAACTGCTCACCACATATGATCCACCAGCTGACACAAGCATCCCACAAAAGGGCCACATAGAAACAGACAACTGGTGCCATAGCCATGTCAGCAAGCTAATTGCAGAAACGTGTATAGTCAACCCCCATGGATATACAGTAAGTGCCCACCAATTACCACATAAGTGTTAACCCATTATGTAGTTAACATGTAATGAGAGACCTGGGGACACAAGGTGATAGATATCCTGCATTGGACAAACATGTGCTGTAGTGTTTATAGAAACATACCATATACCCACCTAATCATGAAGGCTGTCAGATCTAGATAAGGGGAGGTCACTGTGGCTCTGCAGTCATCCTTCATCAGCGTTACAATTGACTACAATAGCCTCTGTGGGATGTACCTCAGCAGACACCTCCATCAACCGTAAAGTCCCCAACAGTACCTCATCAGGAGTATCAAAGAGCTTGCACAGATGCCATGTGTTGCCTGTGTTGCTGGCATCAATAAACATGCTGCACCTTGTACAATCTGAATGGCAGTGAGCTATGCACATGAGAGACCTGAACCCCAGCACTGACTTACATAGGACAAGCTGTACTGCGTGATCCATAACACAGAAGCCACTCCCACCCATGAGTGAACCCCAGCACAGGCTACCCATAGAGTCACTTATCAATCTTCCTCAATAGGAATCCTGATGAGTGGATGGGAGATGGTAGATTTATCCTGGGTATCACTGTCATGTCACAGGTAGACAGAGGCACAGTATACTAACCATGACATATGTCATGGCAAACTCCACTTACAATGTGTGTTGAAGGACAAACACACTCTCCAACTAGCATTAGACATGGACTAGGGCACATCGCTAGTGTTTGCAAATGTACACCTATGTTGTGGAATACACTACCAATGTTGGACAAGCCTGGTTTAAGTAGTTCATATCTGAACAGAATGCAACATGGTCAGATGTACACAACTGGCCCCTAACCAGGCTGTTGTGCCCACTATCGAAATGTAAAGCAGTGATAGCAGTAAAGCCCAGGATACTGTCCACCACAGTCAAAGCACTACCAGTACACTATACAGTACTACAGTGTTAGGTCAGTGTGAAAGGATGTTGACAACTGTATGCAAAGTATCCCATGCAAACACTGCAGGCACAGTATAATCCTGTTGTGTTCACACACAAAGCAGTTGTACAGTAACTACACAACATGACACACAACACACAACCATAAACGGGTGATATTTGTTGAAGTTCACACTCATCCACAAATGTGGTGGGCTGCAGAGTCCAACATATGGAATGCTCACACTGGGCATGCTCACACACTTTGACAACATGCCATGGGAAGGCTGAACTGGGCATGCTCACACACTTAGGCCAAATCTCGGTTTAGCAGTTGGACACACATATCTGGTATTTTTATGTGTTATTCCAGGAACCAACCACATTACAGCAGTCTGCCCAGTGCACACAGTTAAATGACTACAGAGACATACGTGATATAGTGGATCCCTCCCATATGCAAACATCTTCCACAGATGCACAAGTTGTTCATACAAACAGGGAATGCTATGGCAATAAAGATGTGCAAACAGTCTATCAGCAACAAATAATGTGCATTTGACAATTAAACATATGGGTGTAGAGGTCAACAGTAGGCTGTTTGCCCTAGGGAATGACAGCTTAGCCAGAGTGTGCTTGGTGTCTGCCTCCCCACAGGATGCACATTCCCCTTTCTAAACACAGATGATGTCAGCACCCTATAAGTACAGCAGGAGAAAAGAAACTTCCCAGTAATGCGAATAGTGCGCTCTGCTAATGCGTCCGTCTTAAGTATCATAACATAGTTAGGTAGGGGTTTCAAATCTTGCAAATGCTCAGTGTGTGTGTGTGAGTGGGGTTGGTGTGTGTGTAAGTCTGTGGGAGAGAAATGTCCCTTTCGGCAACTAGGAAAACACACTACAGGATGCACATTCCCTTTCTAAACATTGATGATGTCAGCACCCTATAAGTACAGCAGGAGAAAAGAACCCTCCCAGTAATGCGAATAGCGTGCTCTGCTAATGCATCCGTCTCAACTGTCATAACATAGTTAGGTAGGGGTTTGAATCCTGCGAATGGCAAGTGTGTGTGTTTGTCTGAGGGGGGTTAGTGTGTGTGAGGGAAATGTCCCTTTTGGCAACTAGGAAAACACACTACAGGATGCACATTCCCTTTCTAAACACCGATGATGTCAGCACCCTATAAGTACAGCAGGAGAAAAGAAACCACTCAGTAAAGCAAATAGCGCACTCTGCTAATGCGTCCGTTTCAAGTGTCATAACATAGTTAGGCAGGGGTTTGAATCCTGCGAATGATAAGTGTGTGTGTTTGTCTGAGGGGGGTTAGTGTGTGTGAGGGAAATGTCCCTTTTGGCAACTAGGTGAACAGACTACAGAATGCCCATTCCTCTTTCTAAATTCTGATGATGTCAGCACTCTATAAGTATAGCAGGAGAAGGGAAAACTCCCAGGAATGCGAATAGCGCGCTCTGCTAATGTGTCCATTTCAAGTGTCATAACATAATTAGGTAGGGGTTTGAATCCTGCTGAATGGCAAGTGTGTGTGCCTGTCTGAGGGGGGTTAGTGTGTGGGAGGGTAATGTCCTTTTTGGCAACTAGGTGAACAGACTACAGGATGCTCATTCCCCTTTCTAAACACTGATGATGTCAGCACTCTATAAGTATAGCAGGAGAAGGAAAACCTCTCAGTAATGTGAATAGCGTGCTCTGCTATTGCATGCATCCCAAGTGTCATAACATAGTCAGATAGGGATTTGAATCCTGCAATTGGCAAGTGTATATTTTTGGCTGAGGGGGGTTAGTGTGTGTGAGGACAATGCCCCTTTTGGCAACTAGGTGAACAGACTACAGGATGCACATTCCCCTTTCTAAACACTGATGATGTCAGCACTCTATAAGTATAGCAGGAGAAGGGAAAACTCCCAGTAATGCAAATAGCGTGCTCTGCTAATGCATCCATCTCAAGTGTCATACCATAGTTAGATAGGGGTTTGAATCCTGCAAATAACAAGTGTGTGCCTGTCTGAGGGGTGTTAGTGTGTGTGAAGAAAATGTCCCTTTTGGCAACTAGGTGAACAGACTACAGGATGCTCATTCCCTTTTCAAAACACTGATGATGTCAGCACTCTATAAGTACAGCAGGAGAAGAGAAAACTCCCAGTAATGCGAATAGCGCGCTCTGCTAATGCATTTGTCTCAAATGTCATAACATAGTTAGGTAGGGGTTTGAATCCTGCGAATGGCAAGTGTGTGTGCCTGTCTGAGGGGGGTTAGTATGTGTGAGGGAAATGTCCCTTTAGGCAACTAGGTGAACAGACTACAGGATGCTCATTCCCCTTTCTAAACACTGATGATGTCAGCACTCTATAAGTATAGCAGGAGAAGGGAAAACTCCCAGTAATGCGAATAGCGTGCTCTACTAATGCATCCGTCTCAAGTGTCATAACATAGTCAGATAGGGGTTTGAATCCTGCAATTGGCAAGTGTGTGTTTTTGGCTGAGGGGGGTTAGTGTGTGTGAGGACAATGTCCCTTTTGGCAACTAGGTGAACAGACTACAGGATGCACATTCCCCTTTCTAAACACTGTTCAGCAGAAGGCCATGGCTCTGGCACAAGTTGTCTGTTGCTATGATGCCCCTTTGGAAGATGCTTGTGTCAGCTGGAGAGTCGATTATGGTGGCCAGTTTGCAGTCATCTGCATATTTGGACAGCCACAGTCCGTCCGTGTTGGCCTGTACCTCCAATAAATATATACCAAACAAGAGAGGTCCCAGGACTGAGCCTTGTGGGACACAACACGTAACTGGTGTGGGGTCTGGCATGGCTCCAGCAATGCTAACCATGTGGGTTCTGTCCTTGAGCCACTGTGCAATCCATCTAGTGACATAGGGGCTTATATTTAAGCTGGTGAGCTTCTCTAGAATGCCCAAGTGGGGTATTGTTGTGAAGGCTTTTGCAAGGTCCAGGTAGGCTGTGTGAACCACCTTCTCCTCGTCAATGGCCTTGGTGACTGTTTCAAAGAAATCAACCGGGTTAAACCTGGTAGTGCTGGTGTGCTCTCAGTAGCCCTGAACCAGGCATCTGTTACTGCACAGATATCGATGTTTTCCATGCCAAGGAGTGTTTTGGGTGCATGCATCTGGAGGTTTAGACTTCTGGCATTGGGTAGCATTGCTCTTAGTTTCTTATCCCTTGTGATACCTATGAAGGTGGGTTTGTCATTTGAGCCCTGCCTAACATAGGCACTATGGGGGTAGCAAGAGCCTTTGCCAATATCTGAAAGCCCAGGGGTGACAGGTGCAGGCCGTCCCTAGCAAAGCAGGTAGTTCAACAGAAGATGAATGTGTGAAGGTGTAGTGCCTGTGATTAGTTAGCAGTAGCATATATGACTGCTCACGTGGACACATGCCAGGTAAGTCATATGCACTGTGTCACAGGCAATGTACATGTGAACAGGACAAACAGTGACATCCTGTCAAGTGGGACATGGACATACATATAGTAGGCTATGCAGATGGCACTAGGAGTCCACAGAAGCTCTATAACTATGCATTGCAGGTGTGATCAGTATTCCAGGGTAATTGCAAGCAAACATGCATGCAAACAAAGCTACAGTAAACAGGGCTGCATGTAGTCCATTGTACAACAAACAAGCTGTACCAGTTCCAGTAGGTAACACTGCAAATATGCAGGCACTATGCACATGTACATGGAAATACACGGGTCAGATGGCTAGGGTCCAGTCTCAGTGCACACAAGTGTACAGACAATGTACTGTCAGGATGTACAATAACTGGATAGAAACCCATGTGCTCATACCTGCAGTAATACACATGTCAAATAACAGACACTGAGCCTTCACTCAGTGGTTCCATACTTAGTAGGATGTATGCTCCCTGGCCTGCCACCACAATATCCCTGACATATATGGGGACTCTCCCTCCTGTGACAGTTAGTTATGTGTGTTGGGGCTGTCTAGCATGGTATGAGATGTGAGCATGCAGTGCTAGGGTGCTCCTGTGTGTCCTGTACCAGTCGTGTAGTACTGCGCACATATCAACATCCTCAAACATCTGCATTGCAGAGTCTAGTGTGGGCAACATGCCACTTGCAATTTACATGTCCATCATTGTGTATTACTACATTCATTACCCTATTCCCTGTGCTACCTATGTATGTAGCCTTCTGTTGACATCATTACCACCAGTATGCCAACATGTGCAGATGATACACTATGGTACTTACCATGGGTGTAGACAACAGGACATGACAATCACACACTTACTGCATCAGGCATGCTGTGATATACCCACAATTAATTCAGCACACAGTACTGTTAACAACATGATACTATTACTACACATCTATGTGGTCATCCTGTGCATCAGCAACATGTTAACCTGTACCTGCACAGTTGTTACAGATTGCAGGAGGTGGCACAGTTTCATCATATGCACAGGGTGTGAACTTGGTATGCCTGAGTCAGCCACCGATACCACCAATTGACATGTATGTGTATGTGTGTCGGTGAGGGACAGCAGTAGAAGGTGGGGCAATGTTGATGCAGTGTGTGTGTGTGTGTATGCGGTAGCCCTAGGTGTTGTCAATTTGCATGTGTGTATGGATGCACACAGTTCCACCTCATGGCTGCCATATACTGGTGTTTGTGGACAGCCACAGACTGTACCTGCCAGGTAATACAGGTAATACAGATCAGTGTCTCTGGCCACGGACACGGTACCTGTGCCTTGCAGGGGTGCTACGGACCGTATCCGGTACCAACCCAGACTGGGTACTATCATCAGAAGCAGGTGTTCGTTGACTGGACACAGATCCTTGTCGGGCCTGGCCAGAGCCACGTGCACGTGGTCTCCTGGGGCGGTCTGATGACAGCACAGACCCAGCATTGCTGGGGCTGCTGCTGGCACTACGGGGGTGGCTGCGGCCCTGTTGTCGTCTGCGACGACTGCCAGCTGCTGCTGTTGCTGGCATACGGCCACATCGACACCTCATCCGCACACCATCACCCTGGCTCATGGACATGTAGTTGTGGAACCGGTATAATATGTCCCCACAACGTCTGTCTATGACATCGGTGAAATCACGGATGGCAGCCGCAATGTCACGCATACTGTCAGTCATGGCTGTGCGACATGCTGTCAGCTCCCTCAGACCCTGTCTGGTGTACCGTTCCATACGTGACTGTGCCTGCATGACAGTCCGAAACATAGCTGAGGTTGTAAGACCTCTGTGGGCACGTCTGACAGGGGCAGTATGCCCATGGATGCTCCCACGAGAACCCTGGACATCTGTCTGTGTGGTACCATCTCTGGGCCATGCCCATGGCTGCTGTGTGGGGAGGCATGTGCCACAGATACCACATTACACTGGTCAATGCCCACTGTATGCTGTCCATCACCTAGGGACATTGGTGACAAAGGGTGTATTGGCAGGATAACTGTGTGCATTGATGGGGTCGACAGCTGTGTACTGTCAATCGGCTGACCAATGGCGGACCCTGGCATACCTTCCTGTGCCATTACACAGATGTCATCATTATCAGTACCCACGGCACCTGACTCAGGTTCCCTGCTACATGACACCAGAACAGCAACAGAACCTGTGGGAGGGAAACAGGAAACACAGTTTACAATGTCTACACATTACCAGCGATGCACACATGCACAGGTGCACACATGCACACATGCACACATGCACAGGTGCACACATGCACACATGCACAGGTGTACACATGCACACATGCACACATGCACAGGTGCACACATGCACAGGTGCACACATGCACACATGCACACATGCACACATACACGCATGCACACATGCACAGGTGCACACATGCACACATGCACACATGCACAGGTGCACACATGCACACATGCACACATGCACACGTGCACACATGCACACATGCACACGTGCACACATGCACACATGCACACGTGCACACATGCACAGGTGCACACATGCACACATGCACACGTGCACACAGTTTCACACAATTGTACAGTACTCAGTATGCGTGATATCAACACACAGACACAGACACACCTACATGCATACAAAGAGCACTACTAAGTGAGCCAAATAGTACTATTACTATCAACACTATTACAGGAATTGTTAATACACACTCACCAGCATGGATAGGCTGCATTGCTGTTATACCAGAGGGTCCTGCAGACGTGAAGAAACTAATGCCAGTGGGCACAACTGTGCCATTGTTACTGAGTATGATACAGGTCAGTAGTACAACAGTCACCTTTCACAGGTCAGCAGCTAATATTGAGGATATCACACTTGCACATTAAATACTATGGTGACAGCTACAAACCAAGGACACACCTCACACATGCATTAACTACCAGTGTACACAACAGTCAACTATACATATGGCATATTATCTACACATTCACTGTCTTGCTGCTGTGTGGCTCCAGCCTCCATCATAATGCATGTCTGCTGCTGTTGTTGTTGCTGGCAGACTGGAGCCACTACACTCATGAGTAGTCCCTCCAGTCTGGTGAGTGGGGGATGTGTAGCCACCCCACCACCTGTGGCAACCTGTTGCCTGTGGATATCCGACGCACGCTGATGGACATGTCTGATTAAATCACTGCAGTGATGTCGTACCTGCTCATATGTCCTATTATGCGTGCCTATGTCATTTACCCGACGGACAAGGTCTTGCCACAGTGCAGCCCTCTCCTGCTGATTCTGGCTGGTGCGGGAAAAGAGTATTGCATAATCCCACACCAGGCTCTGGTGTATCTCCTCATCCTCAGCTGTGGAGTAGGTGGGATTCCGCGGGTGGGCCATGTACCTGAGAAAGAAAATAACCTGGTATCAGCAATATATGTCAGCAGAATTTGGCACACATACTACACATGCTACTCGACTGTTATGATACAACATATCTCACATATGTAGCATCTGTCTGTCTATTGGTGGATACACATGTAGATGGCCAGGTATCAGTGCTCAGCCAGCAACTGTGCAACAGTACCTGGCAGACTCCATATGACATACTACCAAACCCCAGCAGTCAGAACACTGATTCAGGTCAAGAGCACCTCCTCACTCTGGGGTTTGTATCTAGGTACTGTATGGCCTACATCGTCAACTACTGTGAGCTGACCACACACTGATTGCCCTGGATATACATATCCCACCTCCACCACCAGCACAAACGACTATAGTGCATAACATTACAGATACAAACTTTACACTTTGTAACAGTGATATGGTATCCTTTCAGCCCACTGGGCCAGTGGCAGATACAACCCACAATGCTGACCCCTACACAATTGCTTTCTACAGACATCTCCGAGAATGCATGGATCATGCAATCCCATATATGACCAAGACACTCTCCACAAAGGGACAGCATCCTGTCTGGTGGACCCCAGCCATAGACAGATTGTATTACAGAAGATGGAAGCTACTGCAAGACAGAGCATAATTCACTAAAGGGAGGGCATGTCTGAGCAGCACTGGTAAGGATCTATTTTCCATCATACAAAATACATGGGCAACTTTGAGAGGGAAATCAAGAGTGACACTACAGATAACCAGAAGGCCTTCTTCAGTTATGTTAGCAACCTGGTCAGGAGCCATCCTCTATGCCCATAGGTAGTACACAACAACAAATATTTCACTGACACCACAGATATCGACAACATTGTGGCAGACAGGTTCAGTGCAGGTGTCACCCCACCCTCTCCGCCGAAATAAGGCATAGTTATCCCAGCTGACTGTAACCTCCCTGTCATCACAGATGTCCAGGTGAGAGACACCCGCAGGACAGCAGAATACACAACATGGATGGGACCTGATGGTATCCCCAGTTGCATGCTACATAAACTCTGACAGGAGCTAAACACACATATAGAAGTGCTATGTAACACTAGCCTGACTACAGGATATGTACCTGTACACTGGCGCACAGCAGCAGTGGTTCCACTCCACGAAGGAGGCACCTCAACATACCAATACAATACAACACAATACATTACATTACAATACAATACTATACAATATGCTATTGCCCCTGGGTCTACAGCAGCGTACTGTTCTGCTACCCTGACCATTGTGACACATGTGGTGTGCTGGTACCTGCTGCTGTCACACAGTTACACAGGGTGACTCATATAGCATATTACCTATCTGACTAACATTCAGCAGGGGTATGTGTGACATGTACTCATGGGGAGTCTTGCTTCTTAACACTGTGTGGTTTATTGCAGGGTATGTCTTATCTGTGGGTAGGAACTCTTACCTCCACATGTGCACTCTATTGCAGTGGCACGGACGACACACAGCAGACATTTAGGTTGTGGATGGTGTGAGGTGTTACTATGGTTGTTGGACATCTGTCATGGGTGTGACTTCCATATGTAAATCCGGGAGTGGTAACCTCTATGTGGGTAGCATATGTGTACTCTGTGGTGTTGTCAGTCACTGTGCATTGGTAATGTGTTTGAGTGCATTGTCACAGTGTTGTACATGTCACTGTGTCCTTCTCCATATCTGTAGCTGTCATGTGAGGTCCATACCATGGCATCCATTATGTGGTGTGGAGGGGTACACCGACCTACATGTCCATAGCTGACTCACCATGTCCGCTGACACATACCATGTGCAGGTATTCCAGGGATAGTGTGCCACTGTGAATATCATTGGGGCCACTATTGTACACATTTATGACCCTGTTCACCCCTGACACATGCAGTGGTGGGCAGCCAATCACATATCTGGTGGTTACTGGTGTAGGTGATCTGGAATGTGGTATGGTACTCCGGATTTGACACTGGTGTTCACTCCATGCCTTTGTCACCAGGCACCTGTTGCAATACATCTGTACACATGTGCCTCACTCAGAATTCATATACATCTCTCTCTCTCTCTCTCTCTCTATATATATATATATAGATATATCTATATGTATATAGATATATATATATATGTCCGTATACATATGCACATATATATATTGATGTACATATATTGCTATAGATGTGGAGGAGGGGGCACAGAGGGGGTGTGAGTGACAGAGGGGGTAGGACAGGCTGTGTTGCAGGTCATCATATACAGTCATACCTGTAGGTAGTCAGATCAGTCTGTCTATGTATATGTATCTACATATATCTATATCTGTATGTGTGCATTACATAGATATGTTTGTACAATATTCTATCTACATCTGTCTATGTATTCCTACATCTCTCTCTCTATGTATGTATACATATATGCATATCATATATATATATATATATATATATATATATATATATATATATATATATATATATATATATATATATACATACATATGTTGACATACATACGTATCCATATGTTAGACATGTATATCAACATATTTGTCTACCATACTGTATACACACACTAACATACTGCTAAACATACATAACTGTGTAACCTACTTTGTACATGGCACTACAACCTACAATCAAACAACATTGATATGTGCACATAGATGCTCTCACATACAAATGTATGTACAGCCTTCACTGATAGTTGCTGTATGTCCCCTGCCCTTTACACATCTTCATATACATATGGATACAGACCAATGACACATATGGAGGGTTCACAGTATGTAGACCTTTATAGTATTACTTTACATTAGCTGTGTTTGTCACAGCTGCTTGTGTTGCTGTCTGGTTCTCTGTCCTGCTGCTCCACTTCCCAGTTGTCAGCTTTCAGGTAGCTGTTGCTGAACAATTTGTTTCTGTCTGCTTAATTGCAGTTTTCTCTGTCTCTGTCTCTGTCTCTGTCTCTCTCTCTCTCTCTGTCTGTCTCTCACGTCCTTCTCATGGTGCAATGAAAGTATTGCATGCGTGGACATGGAGTACAGCATACTTTTGTAGGTATCTGCATATGCCCATGTGATGGCCTCTGCACCAATTGTTAGCCAGCATTTGCTAATTGCATGCAGCCAGTTGTGTACTGATTGCAGTTCTCACCGTGATTTCAGAACAGTGCTATAAAAAGGTGTGTGAGATAGGCGTAGCCCTTTCAGATGTTAAGGGCAGGGACCATGCTGTTATGCTGTGGACAATGTTCTGTGAGTGTAAAGGTTGGTATCTCTCTCATATTTCCAGGTGTGTTGTAGATTAACATTCCTCCATTCATTTCTCCAGTTTCCTGTACTAACTGTGTATGTACACTGACACCTACAACTACTACTACTGTTAATGTGTGTGTGTGTGTGCTTTCCTTTCACTTTGCTTGCACTCTGTTGCTAAGGCTTCAATAGTTGCCCTTTACAGTCACTACTTGTATGCCTGCTAGGTGTCTTGACTGTAGTGTGCTGCTGTAGCTTTCCTATTTTCCATGTACATTCACACCTTGGAATGCTTGCTATATCTGCTAGGGTGTTACAGCATGCAGTGTGGTCTGGCCATGGTGTGGGCCTTGACATCTATTAGGGTATTTGAGTATGCTGCTGAGCAGGCCCCAGAGACTTACAGGTTCATCTGTTATGTGCCTCATGGAATGGTACATATCAGTGGGGTACACCCATTAAAATATCTGGTATGCTGCAGTTGTGACTGTGGGTTAGCATGAGCATATGTATTACTACACTTTTCTGCCATGCAAGTGGTGAATACTTTCCGGACTCCATAGTTACCATTGCATGTGTTACACCTTTCTGCCTACTGTTTGTACATTTCACATGGGGTCTGTGGGGCATCCCTGTAAGTCATTCACTGTTGCTATGTCTAGGCTCTTAACTATTCAAATATGGTGGTGTCAGACCCGTCATGTGTACAGATATTTGCAGGTTGTCCACATTTCTGCCTCATATTTTGGTCAATATCTCATGCACACCTTTTTCTGGCAAGTCACTCTGGGCTCAAGTCAGAATATGGTGACAAACATTCAAGTTCCAGACTGCATACCCTTCCAAACATCCCACAAAGTGTAGACCCTGTTACTTTCTGAACTGTCTGCGTTTGTTGTAACATTATTTGTAATGGTCCCTGGTTTTGGGCCTTTGCTCCACATATTTTATTACTTGGTCCAGATGTGTTCCTGTAAGAGGTTGTGGGGTATGGGCAGTGCTTATCCTGCTGTGAGTATGTGTGTGTCTTGCAAGGTGCTATAGTGACATTATTACCTACTAGCTTCCAACTAGCATGGCTGTTTCTGTTCACACACTACTATTATGGAAATCCACTAGTTTTGATAGTAATTCTAAATGTCATGCTTTGTGTACTACACATCTATATTCCCTTTACATTCATTCCTACTATTACATGATATATTTACTTTAGCACAATGTTCTTGTATAAGAGTCATGGCTTAGTGGTAAGTCATGCAGACTACAGTTGCCAAGGTCCTGGGTTCGGGACTCACAGTGGGATTTTATTTTGCTTTTGAACTGAGTACAGGACCTGTCAATCAAAGTGACTAAGGCACTTTTAAGCAGTTGTAACCGGGTTAGCGCTGGTTTGCGCGGAGCTCACGCATGCGCACTGGTGGTTAGCTCTGCGCACACCCGATTACAACCACTTAAACGTGCTTACTCTTGCGCACACCCACGCTATTTTCTTTGAAAGAAAAGAAAATGGGGAGACAGGAAAGTGGTGAAAAAGGGGTCACAAAGAGGGTAAGACAGTAGGGAAACAAGCTTGGGATGTGCAGGAGGGATGTAGGTAAGGCCCATAGCTGCCCATTTCTTCATCAGCAACAGCTGTGCATATGTATGTAATTTGGTGTGACATATGAAACCTTCCACCCCTGAGAGAGGTGTCAGGACAACAATAATACTTGTTGTACAGCCAATTGGAATTGATAGGTTCCATGTCCAGTAGACATGTGTGCGGAATGGGCAGCTATGTATGGGGCGTAATTTTTTTGTGGGTACAGAGTGCCCTTTTTTTTTTTTTTATTATTTTTTCAGGTGAGAGTGGTATGTCAGGTGACAGTAGTCAGTACAGCTGGGGAGGTAGGTTGGGTAGGTAAACAGACAAGACAAACAAGACGCATACAGGGGCGGTGTATGACATGTGTGGGGGGGGTTACACAATTGACGGGGACGGAGGTTTGGATATCCAGAGCCCATGAGCCCACAGATGGCAACAGTGGAACTGATATCCCCACCCATAGGCAGTTGCCACTGTTCCTTCACTGCCCAGGACGGGGCTGTGCTGGGGGCTGTGTAGGCGGGGCAACAGGCATGCCCGTTAGTTGCGCCACCCGTGCCTCGAGCTGGAGTAGGGGCTCAAGGACAGAGTCTCGAATCTCCCTACGCACCACAGTCCGGACGCTACGGAGGGTGAGTGGTGGATCTCACCCCATCCCCTGCAGCGCTTCCACCCGCAAGTGGCACAGGGCCACCGGAGGAGGGTTCGGACTCGGCACTAGTGCCAGGTGCACTCGCCAGCTGAGGTGGGAGAGGTGGGTCCGCTGGAACCCGCCTTCCCTGTCATACTATGTTTTGCATTATGTCATGACAGTTTGGGTTAGTGACATATAATACCATTCACAATTAGTTGTAACAGCATGCATTAGTATTCCCATTAACCAAACACCCAGATATTCACACCATTGAACAGCGTGCATAACACATGCATAATTTGAACAGAAATACACAGTCCAACAACATGCAGGGTTAATTGATGGCAACAGGTCATCAGGTGTGGATGTATGAACAGGGCAGATGCATCAACAGACATGCAAATATATATGACCCAATAGGACAAACGTCCAGGGGTGTTAATTGTGATTGCACATACCATTTTCACGTGGAATGGGTTATATGTAGTTATAGGGTGGGGTGAAGAAAGTAATATTAACACCTTCGAATAACAATACATATGCTGTACATTTCTAATAGCTACAGTTATATACACACTACTGGTCTAACTACAGTTTCCTATATGATAACTATTTCAACTTGGTGATAGGACTGTTAATGCAACATCAATATACATTTTATGGTTCTTCATACACATTCATATCTAGCTTTGTTCAGCTACATCAGGGCTACATTTGCTTTATATAGCTGTAGACAAGTGTGGATGTTTGGTATATCAGACAAACATCCTATCTGCATATTGCAGACTGAGAGCAACATATCCTGATTTTGGGATACACATTCCAGATGCAGCAACACTTTGAACAGATTTTGCTGTTTGGTTTTTAATCTCACATGCATTTCATTCTGTATTGACTGCAGTATACTTTATTCAGGTGTTATTACTACTGTATTGCTGGATTCATGGCACTTTCTCACACTCTCTCACTTGCTTTCATTTTACTATTCAGGATGGTACTTCTAGGCTTTATTGACATGTTTTAACAGTAGTTATTACAATCCTTTCCAGCAGTCTCACTTCTGTCATGTTTCAGTATTTCCACAGGGATATATTTCACACATGTGATTTCATCATCTTCTGCAGCTATACTTTTCAGCCTGCTGCAGGTTGTGTACTATTTTCTTACAGGCAGGGCATTTTTATTTCAGGATATATGTCGGACAGTTTCATGTTTAGGTTAAACTTACAGGCTGAAAACTCTTGTAATCAAGCAATACTTGCATACACTTTCACACTGTTACTTGCAGATTTTATTCCTTACTGACTACACTGCACTCTTTTGCTGACTGTCATACTTTTATATTTCTTTACAGTTACTGGTAGTGGATTACTGACCTGCCTGGTGGCGCAACCACACCAGCCTATCGCCATAGGCTCTGCGGTTTGCAGAACGGACACCTGCAGCTGTAATATAAATGAAGTAATATTGGAATACACATCTCCATAATATCAGCTAGTTTAACTTTTTACATACATAATTAAATGTTACTTACTCAGTAGTGGGGCGTTGGGTGTTTGCCGGGCCTCCTGGATCCAAAGGTCCAGTTGGCCCTGCTTACGTCTCTTCAGGTCCGCATGGTGGTGACGGACCTGCTCACCAGTCCTTGGAATCCCTGTGGCACTGGTGAGATCATGAGCCAACCGGTCCCACGCCTCAGCCCTGTATGCTCCCCAGAGGACCTGGCCCTGCATGAGTTGGGCCTCATGATTGTGGACTAGGAGCCAGGCCATGTACCTGGACTCCTCAACACCCCACCTCTGTGCTCAAAAGCGACTACCCTCTCCTACTCCTGACATTCTGCCTGCAGGTCTGTTCTACAATCGTTTATGCTGTGTATTCCCACCTATGGGGCTTATATAGTCCGTTTTCCCGCACATATCTGTGATTGGCCATTTTGGAATTGTATCAACTTCAGTAAACCTGCATTGTCATGCTCTAGTTTGTATTCATTCCTATATATTAGCTATTATTGCATTTGCAGGTACTGCTGTCGTGGCTTAGTGGTTCTGTACCTTGACTATGGTGTATAGTATCCTGGGTTCGAACCTGGCCACTGATTTTTATTTTTCATGACTTTCTAGACATGCTGAGGGGTGTGTCTGTGTAAAGGCAGTTTTGATACGGCTTGCTCAACGTTACCCGTCGGTTAGCTTGTTTGCGCGGTGCGCAGCTCCGCGCAAACGGGTTACGCTGGTTTAAGCCTCATTTGGCTATCGGCACGCATATTACGCTCAGCTCAGCTAGGGGCACATGGATTCAGCATGTTAAACCACTGCTCAGCTACGGGCACTCATTTTGCACCAGTTAATCCACTGCTCATCTACGGGCACATGCACTCACTCTGTTAAACTGTAGCTCAGCTATGAGCACATCTGGCATTTATTCTTCTTTTGTTACCTCACATGTCTTCAATATAAATGGGCTATTTCATTACATTTTACATGAATTGTGGTTTTATGTGTACATATTTTTCAGGGACTTGTTTCCTGCTTATTTTGCAAAAAAAGAAGATTGGTGTTGTGGGGGATAGAACCATGAATGCCTGCTCTTCAGCCAACATCTCTACCGCTACGCTATTGCTTCCTGGCTTATTTTGCATATTTAGTTCTTATATGCTTTCCCACTGACTGCTAACTGTAGCTGCGCTTCTGGACATGGCGCATAACGGCGCACTCACGGTTAAACATCTTTACAATTTAAAAAATATATAACATGTTCATTTATATATCTTTTATGTTTATAGTCTGTAGGGGCATGTGTTGTGTTGTGTTTATTCACATTTCCGTGGACTCTGTTGTGGGTGTTTACTTTGGGCACTTTTACACTTCTGGGGGCGTGTCCGCTTGCAGGGCTCGGCCTACGGACACGCCCCCTACTGTCTTACACGGACCGTGTTAGACTTGGGTGTGATTCAGCATGCTCTCATGAATATGCAAAGCATGCTGACATCACTCCGTTTAACTGCAGCCTCCGTGTAAGAGTTATAACTCTTACACGGAGGCTTCGTGAATCCTGGGGACAGTGTCTTATCCCATGTATAAAAAACTTCCAATACATGCCCCTTACTAACCAGCAGACAGAACACATCTTATTTAACTTTCAAATATGTTCTCAAAAATGGTTTCTGTCCACCCATTTTTTCTTTACCCTATTTTTTTTAATCACTTTATCACTATCTCTGCTTCTGCCTTCCTCAAAGAGTTCTAGGTCTTTCTTATTCTGTCTGATCTTCTGCAAAAATCCCCAGTCATAACAATCCTTTCCTCTCTTCTGCTTACTCTTCTGTTCTTCTCCATAATTTTATTATGACCACTGTAATGATCTTTATCAACACTCCCAATAAATCCATACTTCAAAATTCTAAACACAGCCACCATTCCCTTGGAAACTTTAAACGTCATGGACTCTGCAAGCTTTCCTTTTCTTAAAATGTCTTGCTTCACCACTCCAAGTTGACCGAGCGCCAATGTGTTCTTCTCCAAACCCAGTATCTTCATCCTTATCCTAGAATACAAAGCAGTAGCTTCTCAGTCTCCACCCCTTATGTATTAACTACCTAATCAGTTGCTTTTTTTTTTTGTTTGTTTAGTTAAAATCACCTGTCAAGACTCCTATTCTTCCAGCTTTTCAATCAACCCTTCTAAGCTCTTTTATTCTCATATCATCTTACTCCTTGTGGTAAGTTTATTGCAACAGGATATCATTTAAAGTCTGATAGTTCCAATCTTGCTTTTTCTTGTTACCTGCATTTTGACCGTAGAAATTCATCCTCTTTTTTTCAGAAAAAAACTATAACATTTACTTGATCTTCTGTAGTACCTTATTCTTAGAATTATCCACATATGCCACCTGTATATGGATCTATTTCAGTAGATCGCACATCCAGATAACTGAAATGCTAATTCACAAGATAAGACCACAAATTTAGAATAACCAAATTACAACATATCAAAACCTGTAAGAATGAAGTACCTACTGTACATTCAGACTTTCTCAATGGAGATCATGCAGTAAAGAGAACAGCAGCTTCTCCATTTAAACATTTGATTAAAATTAAAATATACTGTTTTCATATTGTCCAAATGAGATTGCACTGCAGTGTAGATTCATAATTTATACTTTTCTTCACTGTAGTGCAATCTCAGAGTTTGTATACATAATGGGGGGGGGGGGGTGAAGGCAGGCTTGCCCCTATGCAAAGAAGGTGAAAACAGTATATTATAATTTTATTCCAAGAAGTGCTCAGTTGGGCATGAAAGCACTCACCTTTTTATTTTATTTTTAATTAAAGCTGCTTTTTCATTACTTGCTGCTGTTGTGGTTGGTTCTGTGGATTATACTTTTTGGAATGTTGTTCTCTGGTTAAAGTGTAAATATAAACTCAAAGAAAGAGTGGGCCTTCCTTGGTCAGATGGGAGGTAAATATCAAGAAGTAAAGAAGTATGATGCATAGAAGCAATCTGCCAGAAGAAAAAGACAGAAAATAAAGGATAAAGTGAGTAGGTTTTGGATAGATGGTCAGGTAAAGTTAATACTTATATATACACACATATATATATATATATATATATATATATATATATATATATATATATATATATATATATATATATATATATATATATATATATACGGATTCACTTTATAATCTCAAAATACTGAAATATCGAATTTCAGTATCTCAAGACTATAGAGCCGAAAAACTAAAACACCGAAAACCACAAAATGCAAATCATAAACTGTAAACACACCATATACCACACAACACATACACCAGCTTCCACACATTAAAGCAAACAAACAAAACACACACAAACACAATACAAATAAATAAACCTACCCTACTTATAAAGCTGCATGTCTACTTACAAAGACATCACTTCCTCGTCCAGTTTCCTTTTCCCAGGCTATCATCTTTTGATCTTTCATCTTCCATCTTTACAATTTAACAACAACCCCTCATTTTACCCATTACATCACTCCTGTTCACACTATTTTCATTTTCTGCTTTAACTGAAACGTGTTAATCATTGTCTTCTTCTAACCCCCACCACCCATTTCTTTTACCTTTTCCTGACACCTGCATAAGCTTTTCTCCAGTATTTTCACCATATCTTTTTTCTGTTGTAAAACATTTTTCTGTCTTAATCCTTCCACTCAAGGTGTCTTTAATACCACTCCATTATCTAATCTCGGCTCTCCTTTATTCCCTTTATTTTCCTACATCAGCTGCCCTATTGTCTCCTGCAACCACCTCACCTCCCTTATATCTTAGCAATAAGAGATGATACTTAAAAAATATGACAGATGGACTATCTGCTGGAAAATATTGTTACTTTTTATTGTAAAATTATAATTTGAGATTAAGTGTATGGCAAAAGACTGCAAGATTAGTGACCTGAAAATCTGATGTGTAACTTTGAGGAAATACAATGCAACCATTTACTAAGTAATGTTTTCTCATCCTCATTTAAAAGAAATTCTGTGACGTAAATAGTAAATTATTACCATCTACATTACATCATGTTTGTCTGCTGCTATGAATTTCTCAAACTCTGTAATAATATCCAGATTTCCTATGACATTTTTTGCCACTATTTATTTTTCTAAAGAGGCAGCCACACCCAAACAAGGTAATCAGTATGATGATTATGTTTTGGGGTCAAGCAGTACATTGTGTGAAAGAGTGAGTGAGTCAAATATATACATCTGGTGCGCATGTTCATTTTATGTAAGACTGCAAGGTTATTAAAATTAAGAATCAGTGAACATCTTAGTAATATAAAACATAAGAAAAAAAGTCAGCATAAAAACTTAATTTGGTCACTTACACAAACGCCTTTAGGGCAGGAGAATGTATTCCTGAATTAACAAAATGTAGCCATGCAGCTACCATACTTGCAGGGGCCTGATCGCATTGGTACTGTTTCCTTCCCCCTGCTGTTGGTCAGTGGCATGTTGTGTATTGGAAGCGCAAATTTTGGTGGAGAACATCGTATAGTTACTTTCATCTTTGATGTTCTCCTTTACATGAACAAAATTATATTAGTCACTGTTTGCTGGCTCCACTAATTCTTTTTGTCTGGGTATTTTGTTTGGAGCCGTGCAGCTACCATACTTGCAGGGGCCTGATCGCATTGGTACTGTTTCCTTCCCCCTGCTCTTGGTCTGTGGCGTGCTGTGTATTGGAAGCTCTAATTTTGGCGGATGACATCATGTAGTTACTTTCATCATCGATGTTCTCCTTTACATGAATAAAACTATATTAGTCACAGTTTGCTGGCTCCACTAATTCTTTTTGTCTGGGTATTTTGTTTGGAGCTATGTAGTTACCATATTTGCAGGGGCCTGATCGCATTTTAACAAAATGTAGGCCAGTATCATAGATTTTAAAATAAACTGTGCAAAATTAACACATGAGATACTTGACTTCAGTACTTTATGAATTTGTTTAGAAAGATATAAAATGTTTTTGTTTATCGTTATGACAGCTTGACAAATCTTTCCCTTTTTATAATATGTCTTTTTTATTTCTTTTTATATTTATTTATATGTCCAAAAAAGAAAAGAGACCAGTTGGCATAAGTACTTCACCTCCCATGCACAAGGTACCATGTTTGATCCTGACCTCAATCCAATACCTGTTTGGAGTTTGCATGTTCTCCCTGTGTCTTTGTAGGGTTCCTCTCACCTCTGAAAAACATGCTGAGTGTTGCCATTTCAATGGAGCTATGGGCAGCAGTACAGACTCTACAGCATGCCCCATAGGGGGAATGTTGTTCAGGCCAATTACTTTGGGCATTTACTGTTATGCGCAATATCCTCAAGATAGGAGTACATGTATCACAGACTGCGAGCAGTGGTTTAAAATATGGTTCTAGGTGATTTGGTCATGTTGACTATTGCTGCCAAAATGGGCAAGGGTAGTTACCAGTGATAAGTAGGTTGAGGACCCACTTACAATGCTAATGGTGGAAGGGGGTACTGGCCAGTGCCTGCCATAAAGCCTGGCAGCCTGGATTACCTGGAATAGCTCTGTTGAATGAAAGCTGGATGTAAAACCAATCAACCTGCCAAAGAACTGAGAGTTGCTACACAGTCAGTAAGATATATCATCAGAATCCGTGACAGATTCATGGGAATCAGACCAGAGTAATGATAGGACAGTATTCATATCAGTCTGGTAGTGAGGAAAAGAGTGCATTCATAGAGCAGTTGGAAAACCTACTAGAATAAAGAAGGTGTGACCATTCTAGATTTCTGTAGTAAATGGCTTGATAAACCAATGACTCAGAGAAACAGTCAAACAATCACATACAAGAGTGGCCAACATGCCTTTCCCCTAGTAAGGGGCACTGGGATAGAATCAATGATTGGAAAATAAACCCCATTGTAACAGTCAGCCTACAGCATAAAACACTGGTTTCCACAATGAGCTGCAAGTAGTGGTCAGAGTAGGCTCTAAGGTCAACAGAGATCAGGCTGAAGACTTTGAAGTTGACTGTAGAGGAAGTACAACAGTCCAAGGAATTAATCAGGCTTCTAGCACACCAAGAAGAGGAAACAGGTGGACTTGTAGAAGAATGGCAGTGCTTCAAAACAGCATGTGTATGGACTACAGAGTTGATATGTGCCAGAGCCAGGTATGGAAATCAGGTGCATAAGGAAAGCTGGTGGTGGACTGCCGAAATCCAGGAAGTCTTTAATAGAAAGAAGGGGTGCAGAACAAATGGAAGATAGAGAAGACCAACCAGGCTTGGAAGGAATATTGGTTGGCTAACAAAGAACCTAAGAAAGGAGTTGCAATAGCAAAGAACAGGGCATCAGAGGCACTCTATTAGCTTCTAGAAAGTGAGTCAGTAGGTGGCACAGAAAAACTATATCAGGTTGAAATGCAAAGACAGAAAGATAAAGAAAATACTAAGACACCCTTCATAAGGGATGCCAGCAATAATCTGCAGCTGCACTGCCCCAGAAACAGCCTACAAGGAGAGAAGAGCAGGCATCCACCCTAGAAGACGTAAGACTATAACTAAGGAAAATGAAGTTTGGGAAAGCAATAGGCACAGATGAGGTCACAGCAAATATGATAAAGATGCTGGGTGAGATAGGGGAGAAATGGCTCTCAAGGGTACTCGTAGCAGTGTGGAGAGAAAGGTGTATCCCAGATGACTGGAGAATATGCATACTATGCAAGTGTGCAAGATCAAAGGGGACATCCACAACTGTGGGCAGTACAGAGGCATCAAACTCCTGTAACATTGCATGAATGTTCTGGAGAGGGTGACTGATAAATGGATATGCACAGTAGTAGAATATAATATGGGAGATGTGTGGTTCAGATTCAGATCAGGATGCAACACAACTGACCTGATGTTTGCACTGAGACAGATAGTTGAGAAGAAGCTAGAGATGAGAAAAAGAGTCAAAATTAGCATTCATATACTTGGAGAAAGCATATGAGAAGGTCCCAAGAAAGCTGATTTGGGGAGTACTGTGGTACTTGAAGTCCCAGAAACATTGGTAGAAGTAGTGCAGGCTACGTACAAAGACCCAATGACTCAAGTATGAACAATGTTAATTCTCACAGTGGGGTTCTCAGTGGGAGTGGGCCTGCACCAAGGTCACCTCTGAGCTCACTGCTATTCATACTGGTGATGGACTACATTAGCAAACAAGTCAGAGGGGAAAAGTTCCTGTATGCAGACAATGTGGCATTACAGGCAGACTCCGAACAAGAACTTTAGTTAAGGACAGGGGAATGGAATGTAAAACTGAAGGCACATGGGATTAAACTAAGGATGGATAAGACAGTGGTAATAGAAGCAAACTGGGGAAATCAGAAGAAGCTGAGAACTGAGCTAGAAGGGAAGATAGTGGAATAGGTAAATAGCTTCAAATATCTGGGATGGCTGGTTGAGGAGAATGGAAGTCTGAATGAAAAAGTCAAAGCTAGAATCAGAGGGGTTGCAGACAACTGTCATAGACTTTGAGGTGTAGTCTATGACAGAATAATGCCAACAAACCTGAAAAGTAAGGTTTGCAACACAGTTTTGATCCCAGTACTGCTGTATGGTACAGTAACCTGAGCAGTAAAGGCAGAGCAGATGAGGAAGTTAGAGATTATTTATTTATTTATTTGAAGTTTGTTTGCCAGGATAATCCATTGGACCGAATGAGCCCATTTTCAATGGAGTCCTGGGGAGAAAATCTCCAAAAGATACAATATCAAAAATATCAAAAATACAAATAAGAATAAAGTAAATTATAATAGTTAGAACATAACATCTACTGTTTGATAAGTATCATAGTAGTACATATAAGCACAAGATAGTATTAAGAAAATCAGGAAAAGCAACAGAAGAGCAAATACAAGAATAACAAATAAGTTTACAATTTTTAATTTCTATATTCACTAATAAATGTAAAGAGAGAAAGTATTAGTTAAGATTCTAGTTAGTAGGTGTGCACAGATAGTATTTACATAAGTGGTTAACTATAGTAAGAGTGTTCCTATGGAAGGGAAGGGATTGTAGATTAAGAAGTGTGTAGTAGCTGGAGGAATTATGCAGGGTGGGTACAGGAGAATTCCCAGAGAGAAGATAGGTGTGAATGGAGGAGAGATTTAAAGATAGGAAGGCTGCTGGTAGTACAGATATGTGATGGGAGGGAGTTCCAGAGGCGGGCCAGGGCAAAGGGAAGTAAGAGTTACCTGCTGGACGGGTAGGTTTATGGAGTTCAAGTAGGTTCTGAGTGCTGGTTCTAAGGGGTCTATTAAAGCTTAGGAGACAGAGGGGCAGAGTGAGGGCTTAAAGATGAGCTTATGAGCTTGAGTTAGTTGAGTGTAGGTAAGATAGTTTGGGAGCTCTAGCCAATTAAGTTTGTGGAGGGCAGTACAGTGGTGGGAGGAGGATCTATGGCCAGAGGCGAATTTAGCGATTTTGTTGTAGCAGGAAGAAAGTTTTGTTTTGGTAGAGGATTTAAGGTTGGTTAGTAGTGGGGCACCATATAGTAGAGAGGGGATGAGGTATGTGGTAGATAGGAGGAATCTGGTAGATGGGGAGAGGAAGCATATGTGCCGGTAGAACATACCAAGTTTCTGATGTGTTTTTTTAATATTTGTTTGTATGTGGGAATCAAATGTGAGCTGATTATCAATGAGAGCTCCTAGCAGTTTGGCATTGGAGACAATTTCTAGGGATGTATTATTTTGACTGGTTATGAGGAAAGAGTTTTTGTCAATATTTATGCTTTTTGATGGGGTGAATAGTATCAGTTTGGTTTTAGATGGATTGAGAGCAAGATGATTATCATGCATCCATTTTTCAGTGGTTGTGAAGGCATCCTGAGTTATTTTTTTGAGGGAGGGAATGGAGTTTGCAGCACAGATAATGGTTGAGTCATCTGCATATTGGACTATTTTAGCATTTGGGATATTGTGGTGGAAGTCATTAATGAAGATATTGAATAATAATGGACCTAATATGGAGCCTTGAGGTACACCAGTGACAGTGTTGAGGTAAGAGGAGGTGGATTTCTTCCATTTAACAGATTGCTGCCGATTGGAGAGGTAACTAGAAAACCAATTGATGCAAGAGGGGGAAAGATGTAGGTTAGAGAGTTTGTTGAGTAACAGGGAGTGGGAGATGGTGTCGAAGGCCTTAGAAAGGTCTAGGAGCAGAGTAGAGACAATATAGTTAGTCTCTAGCTTTATTTGCAGTTTCAAGGAAGGAGAGAAGAGCAGTAGTAGTGCTATGACCGGGTCGAAATCCATGCTGTGTTGGGGTTAATAGGTGATTATTGGTGAGGTAAGGCAGCAGTTGTATGTGTATGCATTTTTCTAGTAGTTTAGGGATGGGGGATAAGATGGCAATTGGTCTGAAGTTGGAAATGGCGTTGTTGTTGCCTCCTTGCCAGGAGATGAGGACTAGGACGAGACTATGGAAAACAATCAGTAAGGATAGGAGAGAGAGACACAGGTAAGAAACTTAAGGTGAGTGGACAATAGGGTAAGAGACAGGGAGGTGAGTCAAGGGTGGAAGTACAATATAGGATACTCAAGGTACAAGATGAATTTACTAGTGAAATGTAGCTTTGTTTGATTTTACTTTTGTTTCTGTTGTTTTAAGTAAAGAACTTACCAGATAGAGGTGAAAATTAGTTAATGGGGTGGTGCTGCCATCTGCTGGATAAATGGGCAACTACAGATAGAAAAAAGCACCATTAGGTGAGGAAGAAAAGGAAAAGTCAATGTGGCCAAGGGAGGATTGGGTCAGTGCTGGGCTGCTGGCTAGCTCACGCAGGGTCACACTCTAACATCAACCAGAGGGACAATGGTTATACAAGTAGATACATATATACACTATTTACTATATGGTTCTTGCAGGGAGGTAGGACAGTAGTCCGAGTACCATACAATCCAGAGAAGGTCCTTACAGGTAGGGAAACAAGGAACAAAGTTGGTCTGGAAATCTGTCTGGGATAGCTTGAGCGTGATTGATAGCAAGCTGTAAGAGGAGAGAAAGGTAATAAATTAATGGTATGCAACAGAAATGAGTCATTCAGAAGGAGATAAAGCAGTAGGGTAGTGAGGTAGAGGCAGAGAGGAGTAGTCTAGAGTGTGTTAAAGTGGGGAGAGTTTAAACGAAAGAAAGATTATAGGAAGTCTAGAAGGAAGAGGGCAGGAAAGTACAGTAAGATAAGGTAAAACACAAGAGGTTACAGTATCAAAGGTGCAAACAACTTGGTTTACAGCCACTGTTATACTACAGACATAAAAAACAGTATTGGTAAACACATAGCAAATCAAGGTTACTATTCAATCAGAGTATACAATGATTAGACATACAAAAAGAGTGAATTTCTGCACAAACAAATTAGCCAACATTAACTAACATAAGCCCTGCGTGGTGAAGCACAATCAAGCACAAATACACAAATTATAAAAAGAAAAGGCACAAATAAATTAGTTTCTTTACACTTTATCTATGCAAATGGGCAGTAAATAAACTAGTGCACCCTTAAAAGCGTGCATAGGGATGTGTATAATATATAGAAATATAGGCACAAATAATTAAACAAGTTCAGTTTGACTCTGTTTCTACAATAGTCGACAACGAACTAGTACGCACTTCTATGCATGCATAAAGATGGATTGTACACAAACTATGGGAAGTATAGGCACAAATAATTAAGCTAGTTTCTTATGACTATTTCTACAATAGGCGATAACAGAATTAGTACTCCCTTCTATGATGGAAATGAAGTGTCTGAGAAGGGTGGTAGTATGCACACTGTGAGACAGACGAAGAAATGAAGACATTAGAGCAGAAGCCAGAGTAGCTCCAGTTGCAGAAAAGATCAAAGAGAACAGGTTACAGTGGTTCAGACCCATGTGCAGAAAAAGAGAAGACAATCTGCTGAAGAAGATTTATGACAGACAGGAATAAAGTAAGAGGAAATGAGGACATTCAGCAAAGAGATGGATCGATTGTGAGAAAGAAGATATGTGACAGTCAGGCATAAGTGTCGAAGAAAGCAGGAGTGTGGCATTGAACTGAGACAGATGGCGACAGTTTATATGATACCCCAACCCCATGTAGAAAAATGGGAAAAAGGGGGATGATGATGATGATGATGGTGATGATGATGATGATTTATTTATTGTCCATCCGCTGGCACTGTTATACTGCTTTATTCTTGCAGTTTCAGTAGGTTAGTTTTGGACCACTGATTTTTAAACTGATTTCTTTATTTTATTGTTTATTGGTTACTGATTGGATTGCCGCTTCAGTCATTCTTGCTTCAATACTTCTAGTTTCATGTTTGTATTTCTTCTACAAAGATAATGGCATATTAGCAAGGCCTGGAACTCCTTATCTCTATCCATCAGTTTGCATCTAATAAAGTTTGTGGTTTTATCTGGCGAACCTTCCAGTGTCTTGTACAGTGATGCCATTCCTGTTGAGTCCAAGATAACAAATTTGCAACATTGTATTTTCTGCTATTTGATGAACGGCAGCAATCTTTAGACAAATTAGCACTGTGGTAACCAAAACAGATCCATTTCTTGGGAAGGTAACAATAATGTCAACAGCTTTATTTAAATCTCATGAGTAGAGATGAGATAACTTAGAGCACAGATTTAGTTGTTGCAAAACTCTGCATGTAGCTTAATCAACCAGTTTAATGAAAGATAATTAGTGATCTAAAAACTGTGGTGGTGCTGCTGTGGTAGCATTGTCACCTCACAGTTAGACGTTGCACGTTCAATTCTCAGTTAGAGCGTCTTCTGTGTGTCGACATGCATGAATGGGTGTTCCTTCGCTGAAGGTTGTGTGTTTGGCCCGGCAAGCCAGCATGTAAAACTCTACTGCCAATCATTAGCAGACCGGTGTTCCGCTGTGGCGACCCCTAACCGGGAAAAGCCGAAAGACAGTTTAATTTGTGATCTAAAAAGATACCCAGCATGTATATTTTTCTGTATCTCATACAAATAGCCTTCTTTAATCCTTACTACAAGGATGTTGTGTAGAAATAAGTGTTTGAACTGTACCAAATGAAGTAACAGTTGTCATTATACTGTCAGCGGTGCAATTAACTGTTAACCAGCTTCTTAGAAAGTAAGTCATTTTTCAGTCATTTTCAAAGATTTGAGGACACACTTTGAATTTGGTAGTGCTATATCTTCCTTTTACAAAACACATTTGATGTTTGGGATGTACCTTGCAAAACGATCAATGAAAAATGGAAACAGATGGGTCCCAGAACAGATTCTTAAGTTCATTGTTGGTAAGTATTTCTTTGTTGGATCTAATTTCACTGGGATTAATCTTGAAGGATCTTCTCCTTAGATAATTTGTGAAATATCATGGAACAGTGTCAGTGAATCTGGAAGATATATTACTAAAATAGCATAGCTCACTGTCTTCATATCATTTTTTTTTAATTGATAAAGATTGCATGATTTATAAAGCTTTATTTCTAGCTTTGGTAAAGAGCAAACAATGGTACTAATTCTGAACTTTTGACTATAACAATGGTGGTTAAGGCTGAGGATTTTGTGCCCTTTAATACATGCATACAATAGCTGATTGAATATTTTCTAATTTCTTTGTAATGGGATGTATGATGGACATGACAGAATAATGAATGGCAGGTACAGAAGATGACTGTTTGGGAATGTTGTGAATAATTTCCTTGCTAATGTTATTGAATCAATATTATTCCAATCTGTTTAAGGTAAATTTCAATCCCCAACCACTTTTATTTCTCCTGTCTGTGTTTCATGTGAAGGCCTCTTCCACTGTAAATGTGCACATTATAACTGTAGTGGATGCTGTTCTTGCATTACAGTATAAGGCCCCAAAATGCTAACAGGTATTGAATGTGGATGCTAAACTCATGAGCATTTTAAAACAGAAAATACATGATATAGTACAGGATGAATGCATCCCTACAGTTGTGGGATATGTCAGTATGTGAAGGCTTTGCATCATGTTATCACTGCAAGGGATATATGTGCCTGTAATTGCTGTACTAAGTCAACAACATACAGAATGCCATCTCATTCCCACATGCTAGGGGATAATGCTTCCTCCATATCTTATGTAAGGAAAATGTAATCACATGTCATCATTACTCTGAAAAAATACATTGTTATGTGAGAAGTTATCATAGCTTTTTGTAAGAGGAATCAACATCTATAGGTGTACACAGCAGCTGTGTTTGGCAACAGTATTAGTGACGTGGACAGTCACAATAAGACTTACAGAACATAGTCTGAGCAGTAATGGCTGAATTTGAACTGACTACCCAAGATCAGAAGCTAACGATTAGTGCCTGGATTGCAAACACCACAAAACATATTGATGTACAACTGGGACAGTGCACATTTAAATGGAAGAGATCACTACTGTTTATTAGCTGGATGTTTATGCTAAAAAGTGGTTACACTGCACAATATACAAACACACACACACACACACACACACACACACAGATATATATATATATATATATATATATATATATATATATATATATATATATATATATATATATATAAGGTTGAAAGACACTGTCACAGCTGGTGTCAAACATCCGAAGTATGTAGTTACACAATGTACAAAGCACGGTATCAAAGTCCTGCAACAAAGGATAATTCACACTCCAACTGTGAGACACTGTAGTTATGTTAGCATTATGTAGTCATTGTGTGGCCAAAAAATTATGAGAGGATTTGCTACTTTAACAGTGTGCCACTGTAAGTCCATCTTGTAAGTAGAACTGTACATAAAGGTGGCCAACAGTATATGACAGTAATCACAGTCTCAGTATTTAAGCAGTGATAGACTTGAACCACCTGACTTGAACCACCTGCCTCTCCTCCTATACTAACTATAGAGCATATTATCAGCAGTCAGTGTCACCACAGAATACTAAGTACAACTGAGCACCTATGAAGGGATAACATTTGCAGTGTATTGGCAATGAAATGTGTCTGGTAAAATGACTTTTACAGCCATCTGTGGTTGTAAAGGTTGACACTGCATAATTTGCAGTCACAAACACACATGCTCACATGTGCACACACACACACACACACACACACACACACACACACACACACACACTTGTAGAAGTTAAGCACTACTTCATTCAAACCTCATACATCTCTACTGCACATTCTAGAGAATGGTATACGTAATACAAGCACCACAGGAGAAGCCTGATATTTAAAGTGCAACAATTTACTTTAGAAAGAATAACCTCTGTTATAGGTAGAGAATATCATTTTGTAATCATGTGCTCTTATTACTGACACACAAACCACCTGTCATTTGAAAACTGGAAATGCTCCCCTCACACTTAATAAATGTTTGCATCACTTTCCCTCTAAAAACATCAAATATATGTTTTTAATCTATGGTACACTTACTGGAAGCATTCATTTAGACAGTTGTCAACATAGGATGTCCTAAAAATGCCAAGGTTTCTTTAAGTAATGTATAGAAAACTGCACTGAGTAGAGTGCAAACAATGTGCTTAGCTAAACCCTTGTGTTACAAATAAGTTGTGGTTGTGAAAGGTGGGATTATGTGATGGTGGAGTCACCTAGCAGTTTGAAATATTTATCCAGAGTAAAAGTTGATTAAGCATATGCTCAAGTAACTGTAAGCACCCGTAGAGGAACATAACTTCCCCAGACTGAAGCACCGAACCTCCTACCTATCCAGTTATGGGTCTTCTACTAAATTTCAAAATTTCAAAACTTCAAATTTCTTGTAGTCGAAACCATAAGATAGAAGTTTTGAAAATTTGAAATGTAAATTAAAAAAATAATAATAATAAAAACAAGAATTTTTTTTTACATTTTTAGCATCAAGTTATATGTGAAGCATTAATGATATATGCTAAACAGAAAATGTTACTCATGCAAGTATTATTGATATATTGCTTGCAAGAAACATTTTGAACATTATCATTTTTTTTACATTTACAGGCCTAATTAAAGTGCTGTGAGAAATGGGATAACTACACCCTTTGTAAAAGCATTTTTAGTTGGATTTGAACTTTTAATTAGCTGTTTTTTTAATCTAAACTCATTGCACTTACATCTTGTGCCACTGCGATAGATATATAACAGATGGATTTTCTCCAATCAGTACTGTCCAGAGTGCTAAGTAAAGTGCACTGTTGGCAGGCATTATTAAGCTACATAAGGCAGCCAAAGCTTCATTTTCACTCTTTTCCTTTGGAAGGGAACCATGTTTTTGCACTGCCAAGCAGAGATCAAATGCAAATGAAGCTGAATAAATAAATTAATAAATTAGATTGCATATAGTGAATAATTTCAATGTGATCTCTATGCAGGATTTGAACAATGCTTCATATGCTTTGTTTCTCTTAGTTCATATTAGGTGTACCTTCTGCACACAGATAGTCATGTGATAAGTGTAATTTCTCCACTTAGCACTGTCCAGAATGAGGAGGAAAGCACACCATTGCCAAGCATCTTTGTGCTATCTAAGGTAGACCAAACTAAAACATTCAGTGTTTTCACAGGTAGGGAACTATTTTTCACACTGCCAAGTGTAGAGCAAATGGAAATTACAATGACTAAAATAAACAAATACATAACTAACTAAATAAATTACCTATTATGAATAATTGTAATTTTATCTCTAAACCGGATTCAAACAATGTCTCATGTGCTTTATTTCTCTCAATTCACTTCATTTATCCCTAGATTTGGAAATTTGCCAGGTGCATTCTCCACAATCATTACTATTCCCAGTGCTGAGGGCAGTGCACTGATGCCAGGCATATTTGCACTCAATAAGGCAGCTTAAAGTAAATTTTTCACTTTTTCCTTAGGCACTAAACTGAATTTGCATGCTATTGAATGGAAATTAAATGCAAAAGGTACTATTAAAATATATATATATATATATATATATATATATATATATATATATATCGAAATTTAGTAACTCGAGACTATAAAGCCGAAAATTAAAAAAAAGACAACCCACAACTGCAAAATTCAAACTCGCAATCATATACATACACACAACCACCACACAAACAAGCACACACACACCTATCTAACTACACTACAACAAATAAAACAGCACATGCAAACACAACATAACAAACACACCTACCCTACCTAATACAGAGAGATCATCTGAGAAGGCCAACCCACTTAGGTTTTAACCTTGAATTAACTTCTGCTCCTCCTTCCTCCCTTTGCACTTTACTAACCAAAAAAAAATATCCTTGTGTTCTGACT
The DNA here is from genome assembly GCF_019279795.1 of Protopterus annectens. NCBI lineage: Eukaryota > Metazoa > Chordata > Ceratodontiformes > Protopteridae > Protopterus > Protopterus annectens. The sequence continues at coordinate 1,279,393,497 of NC_056745.1, forward strand.
GAGTGTGCTTCTCAGCTGATACATATATTTTTTGGCACTTTTAACTGTTCAGTGTTGAATAAAATAACTGAATTTAATTCAGAATATATTTTAAATAAAATGCATTTATTTAAACTATATTTGCTTTAATACTGCTACACACTCAAGTGTGCTAGCTTGCATTACACTTGAATTGTTTTTTGTGCTGTTTTAGCTGCTTTCTGAAAAAATAAATAAATACAATTCTAAGCTTGTTTCCTGCCTTTGCTGTAACTAGTCTAGTCCATATACAGATTTGCTGTATCCAGGACTGTTGGTAAGCTTCTGAGCCCCCAAGCCTTTCTGTGTTGGAAGGAAGCCTTCTAGCTTATCAGTGGGAGTGGTAAGAACTACGTAGCCTACCTATCACAAGAGGAGTGGTTTCTGGCCAAGAAATTTTTGTTGGCCGTTTGGACAGTTTTTCCATCTCTTTCAACTTTCTGGTTTAAAAGCCTGCATTTGTGCTTTTCCAACCTTTCCTGTAACTAGTCTAGTCCAGATACAGATTTGCTGTATCCAGGACTGTTTGTAAGCTTCTGAGCAGTGCCAAAGTCTGCTCTTCAATTTTTCCCTTAGATCTGCTAGTGCTCTTCTCTCCTGCACTTTTACTAGCTTATTAGTTTAGCACTTTACCAGACTTCTTGTAGCAATTATTGTAGCACATAAAAGTGCTACCAGCACTAAACATTCTACAAGAAAACAGTTGCAGTACTTATTATTAATGCCCACTCCTCCAGGTATGTCTAAAAGTCAGTTCCCTGTGCTTTCTCCTATTAACCTGTGAACCTGGGCATCCTGAGGCAATGTAGCAACTGCCTCATGTACACTGACAACCCTCTCCTCTTACCTCACAACACTCAGACTTGCAAGAGATGCACTTATATATCCAAACTGGAAGTCACACACTTTCCAGCCAAGACCGGAATAGCTGGTCAAGAGGAGAAGGTTAACACTTGCACCACACCACAGGGAACACATAGCCCTCCAGAACACACACCAACACTGCCTTCACATAAAAACACAAACCACACACCCACCTTTGCAGCGGCTCTCAATAAAAATCTACCCAAACAGCAGAGACCTCCAAGGCAGAAATGCACTTGACCACTACAACACAACACTAATGACCAGACACATAACTCTTCTAAAAAAGTGTGCCACTCAACCAAACCCCTTAAGGCAAAACAGTATGCTCAACACACTAGCCATAGGTGACTTGATAGTGAGGCACATTGATGTAACACTCACTAGGATGAATAAGGAGAAAGTAACAGTCAGCTGCCTGTCAGGTGCCAGGATCTGCCACATAATGTATGCACTCAGGTCCCTCAACAACAGGTATGAATATGTCTCTGTCATTGTACATGGTGTGAATGACCTGAGACGTACCTCCCTGGACTACATGAAAAGAGACATGAAGGAGCTCTAGGATCATGTAGTCCAGGTGGTTATGACCCTACCCTGAGCAGCATCCTACCATCACCCAGAATGATACCACAGTACAAGCAGAAAATGATTGATTTCAACAATTGGCTAAGTTTCTGGCGTCATTCTAAGAGGATTCAGTATCTGTCTGCCTGGGATGACATGATTGACAGACCTCAATGCTTTGCCAGAGATGTCCTGCATCTGTCACCCCTGGGCTTCCAGATACTGGCCAAGGCTCTTGCCACCCCTATAGTGCCTTTTTTAGGTGTTGTTTCAAAGACCAATTACCACTGTAACAGCTACAAAGAAATGCAATCTGAGGGTCATGCTGCTCAATGCTAGAAGTCTATATCTCAAAATGCACTCACTCAAAGCACTCCTTAAAATGGAGAACATTGACATTTGTTGTATAACAGAGACCTGGTTAAAAACAGCAGAAAGCACCCTCGCAGTACCAGGCTATAACTCATTCCACACCTTTCGGCCCTAGAACTTGGACTGAAGGTCCAAAGGCAGTGGTGTTTACATATTCATAAAGGATGCACACACCTCAAGACTGGTAGTCCAACATAACACATCTGAGATACTTCAGGTGCAGCTAACATTGGATAACCCAGCGATTCAGGTTGTAGCCAGCTATAGGTCCATTGTCACACCAATTTCCACAATTTTCCAAGTTCCTGGTAATACAACAGCTTAAAAAGGACATACAGGGAAAATATCTACATATACATTTGGACATTAGTGAGTTGAAATGGCAGTTGCATTTGAATGCTGTAGAGTATCCAGAAATTAATGAAATGACTAGCATAGCTAGTATTTTAAAGTTAAAAAAATTTTTAGGATAGGTACCTTGATTTTTTGATTTATTAATTTTTTAATTTTTTATTTTACACATTTAGTGTATATATAATGTAACCTGATTTTATATAGGATGTGGATATTATTTTTAATGCTTTAAAGTCTTTTAAATTTAATTAATTTTAGTAAATTTCATTAACTAATTAAAATGAGTAATTAGGGTGGGGTATGTAACATATAAAAATGGCTGGGTAGTTACATTCATTGTTCTGATGACGTCCCTTGCAGTTGGGGAAGAAAGCGCTAAACCTGTAGAAAATTGTGGAAAGTTTTTGTCCTATATTTGGAATCAATTCTCTGGTTATTTTGGATTTATTAAAGTGGTGTATTTCTACATCGTGCCTGTCTATTTCATTTGCTGGTTTGGTTCTTCAGCCTGCTATAGGTCCCCAACCATGTCTCAAGACTCACACTCCATGTTCCTAAGTACCCTGGAGAATATTAGGGTCCAACCTAACAGTCTCATACTGGGTGACTTCAACTACCCCTCCATTAACTGGGAAAACTATTCATGTACCAATACACTTACCCAACACTTCCTGGAATTCATTAATTCCAATGCCCTGGACCAGCTCATTCTTACCCCCACTAGAGGTAGCAACATCCTTGACCTGGTCATTACTAACATGGGCAACCGTTTCTTTACACCAATAGTCAACTCCTCCCTGGTTAGATCCAAACACAATTTAATCATCTTGGAAATCCACATCCCATTCCCCCCCACAAAGTTAACCACCATGAAAAACTTCTCCAAAACTAACTTTGGACTCCTAAAAACAGAGGTGGCTAACTTCACAGCACCCATGGGAATGGAGATTAGTTGCATGACTGCATAAATGCATAGATCGCAACATACCCAATAGAACCAATACGCTCTCCTCAAAAAAAACGGAAGCCAATCTGGTGGTCCCCTGCCATAAATAAACTCTGCAACAGAAGGAGGAAACTGATGCAGAATAAGGTGAAGTCCCAAGACTGTAAAAACTTCCTAATCAGCCTCAACAAAAGGTTAGGATCCCTCACCAAATCCTCTAAAGCTAGCTATGAAAACAAAATTGCAGCAGATAGTAAATACAACCACAATGCCTTCTATAGTTATGTAAAGAATCTCCACGGCAATACCCAGATTTACTCTGAGCTACTTCACAATGGTACCTCTTATACTGAGCCAACAGATATTGCCAATATACTACCCGACAGATTCAGTGCCAACTTTACTGCCCCCACCCCCCACAAAGGAGCAATCACAATACCAGTAGATTGCCAGGCATCCAGTATTACTGCTGCGCAGGTTAAAAAAGCACTGTCCAAGGCCATGAATACAGCTTCTATGGGACCTGGCAATATCCCTGGCTGTGTTCTACATGAACTACAGAGTGAACTGGCACCTCACCTGTGTGCCCTGTTCAATCACAGCCTCACCTCAGGTTTTTTCCCTACCGAATGGTGCACTGCCACAGTCAACCCTCTCCACAAAGGAGGAGCAACTACAGACCCTGGGAACTATTGCTCCATTAGCCTGACGAGTCTAATATGCAAAGTTATGGAACGCATCATCATGGACCTAATAAACAAGGATATAGGGAATTTCCAAACTATGCATCCTACACAGTTTGGTTTTGTGAAGGGTAGATCATGCCTGCTCAACTTGGCCGACTTCTTTGAGTCAGTCACCAGTGCTGTGGATGAAGACAAGGTGGTTCATACAGCCTACCTTGATCTGGCCAAGGCCTTTGATACCATTCCCCATTCAGGAATCATAGAAAAACTCACTAAGCTGGGCATCAACCCCTATATCACTAGGTGGTTTGCAAACTGGCTTACAGATAGAACCACAGTGTGAAAGTAGTGGACTCCAAGTCAGACTGCTGACCAGTCACGAGTGGAGTCCCACAGGGTTTGGTCCTGGGACCTCTCCTGTTTGGTATCTACTTCTCTGAAGTCCAGGTCAACACAAAGGGACTCTGGCTGACAAAGTTCACAGAAAATTACAAGTTGGGAGCTATTATTAACTCCCCAAGTGATGTTGACATTTGCTCTAAGCTAATTACACTTACACATTGTGCCACAGAGAAAGTTAACTAACAGGTGTATTTTCTTCACTGAGTGTTACCCAGAGTGCTGATGCCCACTCTATGCTGCCAGATTGGTTTGCACTACATAAACCAGCCTAAACTAAATTGTTCACCTTTTTTCTTAAACTATGAAAGTTAATTTCAAGCTGCCAAGCAAAGTGCAAATGTAGAAAGCAAGATTTTTCAGAAGTATTCAAGTAACTTTTTGCAACTAACAACTTGAAGACACATGAAACAAATCATAGTGCATACCTATTTATTTATTTTACATTTGTTTACAGGGAAAGTCTAACTTGGAACAAAGCCAATTTTCAGCAGAGGCCCAGGGGAAAACACTCCAGACACATGTATTTGTAATATAAGAGCAAACTGGACTACCCAGAGGAAACCCACATGGATGCATGGAGAACATGCAAACTCCACATAGAGGGCACCCAAGACAAGAACTGAACCAGAGAACCTCATGTTGAGAGGCGACAATGCAACTGCTGTACCACTGCACCATTAGCTAGTAATAAGAACAGCTGCTGCTGTATTACTTTGATAGCTTCAGCCTTCTAACATTTCCTTGCCATATCAGTCCTATCATGAATGTCTTACTATAATAAGACTTTAGCTAATGCCTTGGGAATGGAAAATGGCATGTGGAATAGAAGAAATGGTTTTGTTGTTCACACAGTACACATAATTAATATTGACATAATTTCAAAGGACTTATCTGTCTGCCACTTTTAGTCAATACTGACTTTAAATGAGTTTCCACATCAACACATTTATACACCAAAATGAGTGTCAAGGTTTAGTAAAACCTCCCACACTAAAATGGCATTCTTTAGCTATGTGTACAACCTCAAAGGCAATACACAATTGTGTGCAGAGCTTATTGTATATGGAGCCACCTATAAAGAGCCAGAAGATATAGAAAACCTACTGGCTCACAAATTCAGCTTCAGATTTACTCCTCTCTCCCCCTCAACCTTCCCTCAGGAAATACTATCAAATATAACTCCCCCTGCTATCACTAGGCAACAGGTCCATAATGCTGTGTCTAAGGCCAATAACATTGCAGCAATGGGCCCAGATGATATCCCAGGATGCTTCTAAATAGCATGAAACATGACCTATCAGGCCCCCTAGAATTGCTATTTAACTCTAGCCTCTAAATAGGCTTCATGCCTCATGAATGGAGAACAGTAACAGTCATCCCTCTGCACAAAGGTTGGCCATCTACAGATCCTGGAAACTACAGACCTATAAGTCTCACTAGACTTATATTCAAAGCCATGGAAATTATTATTATGGAAATAATCGATAATGATATAGTAAATGTCCAGACACTGGACCCAACCCAGTTTCGTTTCATCAAGGGAAGGTCATGCCTACTCAACCTGGTGGACTCCTTTGAGAAAGTCACCAAAGCAATAGATGAGGGGAAAATGGTTCACACTGCCTACCTTGACTTGGCTAAGGTATTTAACACAATACCCCACTCGGGCATTGTTGACAAACTCAAAAGGTTAGGTAGAAATCTGTATGTCACCCAGTGGATAGCCAAGTGTCTCTCATACAGGACCCAGGAAGTTAGAATTGGAGAGTCCACATCTTCAGAGGCCAGTCACAAGTGGAGTCCCTCTGGGATTGGTCCTTGGACTGCTCCTTTTTGGCATTTACTTCTCTGAAATCAAGGCTAATGTCAATGGTCTCTAGCTGACAAAATTTGCACATGACTGCAAATTAGGAGCTATCATTGAATTCCACACTGACATACAGTATATGTTCTCCAGGAAGGGCTGACACAGACAAACAACTTGTGTCAGAGCTATGGACTAAAACTAAATGTCAAGAAATGCATAATAGTATCCTTTGGGAAATCATCCATCCCTGATAACTATCATACTGATAACACACCACTTAGAGCTGAACCAATAGTCAGTAATCTAGCCTTTTGGCCATCATGTGTTTACAGTAGTGAGCAAATCATTATATGTTGTGCAACTTAAAAACAAAGGTATGGCATCTAGGTCCAAGGAAGTCATTGTTACACTGCATTCTAGATTCATTACAACTACCATTGAGTACAATGCCCCCTTTGGAATGCATCTAACCAGGCATATCCAAAAACTGGAGCGTATGCAGAGGTTCCCACTAAAATAATACAGGGCATAAGTAAAATGCCCTATGCAGACTTCCTCAAGGCCCTGTCCCTGTATTATGTCTCCTACAGGCTGTTGAAGGGAGATATATGCCTGGAATACAGGGTATTGTCAGACCTCACTCTGATGAATCTCCAGCATATCCACTAAACAAGCAGCAGCAGAATTACCCAATCTAAAAACTTAAACTTTGCCTGTGATGTAAATAGGACTTGCTGAAGAAACAGGCATGTATCCCTGATACTACCCCATCTCTGGAACAGGCTCCCCATCCATGTGAAGCAGATTTCCTCAGATAACTAGATGGGTAACAAGTAATTCATCCCTGATTTGGCACCTAGGCAACCTCTAAATGGTTTGTCAGCCAGGCCCCTGCTTCTAAATGTTTCATCTCAAAGACCCTGCTTACACTTATCAAGAGTACCAGAACTTGTCAGACTTTTGGGATGCACGGCTAGGCTTAAAAAGGTCCTTGTGGTCATTAGTCTAGTAAACACCAATAAACCAATGATCTGTGAACAAGTTTTGAACCCTGCATCACATGCTCTGTTTCTCTAAGCTCAATATGTTTGCACGTTATGCCACAGAGATAGGAATGTGATGGCTTGAATTTTTCACTCCTTACTGTCCAGACTGGTCAGGAAACTGCAACAATGCCAGTCTTCATTGTGCTGTTCATGGCAGTCTAAATAAACTTTGACAGTTTTTGCTTAAGGCAGTGAAATGCTGTTCATTGCTACTGACCACTGCCAGTCAATGGAGTGCAATGTCAAACATAACATACAAAATAAAAGGAAAAAAAAAAACAATGGTGATCAAATACTTTAAATGTAATTTCAAATGTTTAATCAACTTTTGTTATCTTGCAACAGCAACCTGTATGGATCTGAACACTCAAACAAGGGTTGTAAGAACAGTCATTTTAAAATAATTTATTACATTTTCCGCAGACAAAGCCATATATTTGCAAGGACAGATGTTCTGACAATGTCACAATTTATCAAGTCCCATAGAAAGAGCAACACAAACATGTTATAAAAGTCGTCCTTTAACATTTGACAGTAATTATCTGCATGATTGTGATACTATCAACAGTTGGGATACCCATGTACACAGACAATATCAATTCAAGACTGCACATAAGGCAGGTATATTCATCTCTTTCTTTGAGATGTCTCATTCCCTTATCTGCGCTTACTTCAGAGGTATTATATCTCTGTTTTATTGCATATGTTATCTTTATCAATGCTTAGCATAGCCGGCCTTAGGCATAGGCCAACTAGGCAGCCGCCTAGGGTACCGCTCTAGCAGGGGCACTTTTCCTGTATTTATTTGAGTAGGTAGACCAGGATGGGGGCAATGGGTAGTGTGGTGGTGGTGGGGGGCACCGTGGAGCTCTTTTGCCTAGGGCAGCAGCTGAGCTAAGGCTGCTCCTGATGCTTAGAGTACTTCCTTGAATATGAACATCATGTCTTATTAGGGGCCAGTAACTTCAGTCATTAAAGCCAACATTTGAATGATAGAAATGTTGGTTTCCTAAAGTGGTCAACGTACATTCAGACTTTTTGTTAAGTCTCTTATCCCTGAAAAACCTTCAGTAAGGGTGCATCAAAGAGGAAAGACTGTGAAATCCTCATTGTTCCTGCAGTCAAAGTAATCATAGATGCCTGCAAGCCATTAGCTGGTAACACTTCTCAACACCCATCCTTGCATTGCTAAGATGTGTGCATGTAATTGTGTTGGTCCTTACGCCATGTTTACATTTTGTACACTTAGTACAGATTGTGGTATTCAGGAATGCTAATGATTTAACACCTCAATTGCACGCTCAGTTTGCTGACTGATTCTGCACTATATAATGATAATCATGTAGCTAATGCCCTTGTATTGTACCGTAAAGAATATCTGGATCAAGAGAGCTCGATAATGCTAATTAACACAACTTTTGGAGGATTACCTAATTTCTACACTGCTGTATTGTCAAGGTATGTTGCTATTTCTTACATAATGCTTTTAGTTTGATATTTATAGCTGAATTGCACTGACCACCGAAAATATTTTTTAATCTTAATTAGTATTCTTTACCTCTTTCTTTTTGACTAGCCATGTATTCATTATAAAAATAATATTTTAGGCTGTATTTAATTTGAGTTTGCATTGTTTTGCAGATGAGTGCATTCTAACTTTGTAAGAAGGTCTGGCATTTTACCTGCATAAACAGAACGAAAAATGTGTTACATTTTTTGGTTTTTACCTGACTGATCTCCACAGCAGTGAACATAGTACTGAGATTACTTTTGTCTTACATTTCTAATGCTACATTTTGAATTATTCTTAATGCTGCAATGTATTACACAGTCAAACATGTTATCTGCAGTACAGAACTGTTATAGCTTGCTGATATCTGCTTTTGAAATATTTTGGGAGGGTCCTAATTTGTGTGTAGTCATAGGGAGCATTAACTTTTAAATTGTCATGTGCATGTTGGATGCAAGTATTTACACGTAACGGAGTTCACAGCCATCCTGTATTTTCATTATATATGTAATGATATGTGTCTGTTTTCTGTTAAATCACATATAGAGATATGGCATCCATTCAGTAATTTTTACCCCACAAGCCACCATGCACTAAAGCAGAAAATGAAGTAATCATCCAGGCATTACAACACCATGGAGCTTTTCTGTTAGGGAGAGGCAGAGTTGACCAATCTGCTGATGATAGGTTAGGACAGCAGGTGCTTGACATGGGAGAACTCACTCCCTGATCCAACACTGGGCAAGGGATATGATAACCTCTACCCACCGTAGGGTGGCTGTAATTGCCCAGAAACAGGTGTCTACAGTGAGTGGTCCTGCTATTGAACCACACCTAACAGAAACACAGGAGTTCCTATCCACTATCAAAGATCCAGATAGCTTGGCAGAGGGTTTCCACAGAATCTTTGAAGTTAGTTTGGATGTAGACAACACACCCAGAATGTCATAAGCAGACCTTCCATTTATATAGAGCCAACAATAACTCTGAGTCAGATGATACAGTTATGGAGAAATTGAGAAAGGTAGGGTGTTTTTGGTGGTGGGATCCAACTGTTCATTGCATTTTTGTATGAGAATATTTTAATTTGAACTTGTGAAGGGGATTATTCTCCTTTTCTTGTTTTATTTGCATTGTGATACTTATCAATCTTTTTTCCCTCTGCTTCCTCACATAGAGGCATGCCTGGATTGCAGACTGCCAGCCCACCTGCATATGGTAAGCACACATTTGGTGATTGGTATTAGTGTCTATAAGATATATTTGGGTTTATATGAGATTAAAATTTGTGTTGCTTTAGCATCTGTTAGAGTTTAACATTCTTTTTGTCTAAGGAAAACGTGTGATCATTTTTATTCACTTTTTCTGTTTGTTGTATTTATTGCTTGTTATCATAGGCATTCCTGAGACTGGCACTGTGGATCCCCTACCAATTGGTGCCAGAGTATTGGTAACCTCTGATGACAATAGTGGCAAGGAAGAGGCTCAATCAGGGGATGCAGAGGTTCATTCTGACACTAAGGTTGTGCCTCCCATATCCCTTGCACATATTTTGAACACAGTCTGTATGCCTACGCAAACCCATGACATGGAGACTACTGATATAGGACAGGTTGAGGGTGACACTGTTGATCAGGGTAGTGTAGTTACTCTAGTTGCACTACCGGTTGCTTTTTCCCATAGCCATCAGGAGTGTTAATAGAGGTACAAGAGGTAACCTGCTCTCCACCCTCCTACTGATGCTGGTGTCATTAGTTCCATCAGACCTATGGGTAGGGCTGTAGTGGAGGCACAGGCACATTCCACCAAGGCCTCTGAAGAAATAGTGTGACTACAAACATTATGCATTCTGTCATGAGTGACTGTCTGAACCGTGTGAACAACTCCTTGGACAGGATGAACACTACACTGGATCGAGCAGTGTTTGTTGTGTGTTGGGGATGGATGGGCATCCACCTGGCTGGAGTGCCATTACATCTTCTGTTGTTAGCAGATGTGGTCATGCAAGATCTTTCTCATGTAGTGACATCCACTGCTCTGCCAGTGACTGTGATGTCCACACCCAGACATCCTGGATGTAGTCTTGAGGTGAGCTTGTCCAGCAGACTTTGCTCATGTTCAAGCAGCATCTCAGTGTCTAGCCAGGGCCATGGATGTAATATTCACACCATAAGCCACCGTACACTGAAGCAAAAAATGAAGTCATTATCCAGACATAGGTGGATCTCGTGGTTGGAGGTGCTGATGCTGAGCTGTCTGCTCTAACATGCACGACTCACACCTGCCCAAGATGCGAGGATATAGTGATAGCACAGTGCTTGATTTTGTTCATACAGGCACACATGCATTTAAAAAAAAAACAACTTGCCCATACCTCCTCACAAACATGCAGACTATTTAAACTATACTGTTGAGTGCAATACATCTGTTGTCACTGGCCCTGAATACTGAATACTCTGAAAGATACATGTGTTACTTACTCGGACACTCTCATTTCTTTGGTGTCAGCCTTGCCCTTCTACTACCCCCCCTCCTCACTTGTCAAATGATGATGATTGGCCCTTTGCAAACATCTTTGTGACTTAGGGTTTCATATATGTCTGAGGCACACAGTGGATACCTAATGCTTGCTTATTCATATGCACTTGTCAATATGTATTGCAGAAGAAAGTTTGTTGCTTCTTATTCCTACTCATTCATGTACAATAGCTTCTTTAATTGTTGAACCACATGATATTCCAGTTAGCACTGTCATTACAGCAGTGGAAGCATTAGGTACTGCAGTCTTGTTTCTTGGTATAGTTGTGCGAAGGAGGATATGATTGACCTGTTCCATGTTTTACAGACAGTGATCATTAAAATGCATGATGCAAACTATTGTTTCAAATACATAACTGTGTACTGGAAAAATCTGATAGAGGAGATATTACTGATACAACTGTATACCTCAGACAAATGCTCGGCTTAGGGGCATATACATATTTCCATATGAAATTAATCAGTTATCTAACTTTTTTTTTCTTTACAGTTCACACACTTACCTTGTCATTACTGGAGACACAAACTGTGTCCTTGGGGGTTGTCCCAGTCTGTTGATTGAGAAGCGTTACAGGCATCAGTTTTGGTATTTGTATGTGCACTGGATCTTAGGCTTTGACCTAGGTAGTGATTGTGTGTGCTGTCCTTTGCCTCTTTGCCAGAGTCAGGGCTTGCTGTAAACACCTCCATCTACCAGCACCAATTGCAGCTGGTGGTTCTCTCTCAGAATACCCATTTGTGTTTGATGTTGTGGCTGCTGGCCCTGCCTGTGGTCCTTGAAGCTGTAGTTCTGCCCCTTGTTGTCCTTGTAAAAGCTGTTTCCTGAGAATTATATTGTGCAACATGGCACTAAGTGTAAGTATTTTGGCAAACGTGCTTGGTTTGTACTGCAGTGCACCACCTGATGTGAATACTCACTGGATCCTTGATTTAAGCAAATCAAACACATGCTCTATGATATTCCTAGCTTGAGCATGGGCCTCATTGTAACCTTGCTCAGTGGGGTCATGTCGGTTTCTAATGGGTGTCATGAGCCAGGGCTCAAGTGCATAACCTGCATTCGCTATTAGATGCTAGAAGAATAGCTAACTCTAGCAGCACCCTATTCTTGTACCACAAACCAGTATACATTTTAGAGATAAGTTCATTACAGTCATATTCATGTCCCCCCTCTAGGCACACACACAAACACAAACACACACACACACACACACACACACACACACACACACACACACACACACACACACACACACACACACACACACACACACATACACACATGCGCATGCACATACACACACACACACACACACACACACACACACACACACACACACACACACACACACACACACACACACACACACACACTCACATGTTTTAGTTCAATTGAAGTGTACAAAAAACCTGCCATTTCTTCTACTAACATACCAGCCAGGTGGCCAGATGCATGATACCACCCTAACCCCCACTTCCTACCCCCGATCCTCCTTCTGGTTCACACATATATTGATACCTATAAAAAATTGCTTTTAAACTGTACCATACCACACTACAAATGTAGCAAACAGATGCTACTGTTTATACTCTGCCTGCATGGAGCAATTTGGCACTCATATTTTAGTTAAAATAAAAAATATATCTATTAAACTATAGCAAACTGCTTGCCGCAAATGCAAAAAACAGTTGCTACAGTTTAGACCACATGGAGTTTACAATGCTTAGGTTTCACCACAAAAGAGAGAGGGGAGTTGTGATGAAGGATGGCTGTTCACACCAACCCTTTGCACTTTGGGCAATTGCCTCTCTTGCCACACCCCTAGCTACATGTCTACTAGATGCCTTTGTGGAATGTCACCAATAGCAAACCTGATGTACAATTGAAAAGTGTGCCATATGAGTGAGTTGTGGAAACCACCAGTGTTTCCTGCACTGACAGTTTAGATGATCCCTTGTGCATTGCAGACAAGCTGACAGTTTTTAGAGTGGAAACCATTTCTGTTGATGTAACTCCTTCCCTGTTCATCAGCTGGAGATTTTATTTCTTTGTGTATGCTATCTATTGCCTCCAATACTTCAGGGCAGTGTGCCATTGCATATCATTTCTGAATGAATCTTTATCTCTCCTTTGGGGTGTGTGGGAAACAGAGTTGATCCCTTGCATATAATAGCATTGCATTTAAAACTGATGTAATTTTCTAGAGGCTGATGCCTGTGACACTCCTAATATATACTCTGTGGGTCTCTGGAAAATACCAGTAGATAGTATACTTTGTCTCAACTGGGAAGGGTTCTCCTCAATTTCCCTGGGAACTGAGGTGGGAGTGGCAGAGATTGCATATTTCTTCCAATGTTTCCCTGTCAACCTCGTATGGCTCAGCAATTTGTGTCACACAGTCCATGATAAGACAAACAGGGTCTGAACACCCTTCTTCAAACAGGGTCTCAACACCCTTCTTCAAACAGGGTCTGAACACCCTTCTTCAAACAGGGTCTGAACACCCTTCTTCAAACAGGGTCTGAACACCCTTCTTCAAACAGGGTCTGAACACCCTTCTTCAAACTGGGTCTGAACTCCCTTCTTCTACTTCTTTTTCTTGCCTGAAGTCTGGCAGCAGAAGCAGCAGCACCCTGTTTAAACCAGTTGCACATACAGTATAATAATAGCAGTAATAACACCTAGCATGATTTTGTTCTAGGTGTACTTGTGCTGTATCCAAAGAATGTTGGTGTACAGGGCAAAAGAGTACACTGAGCGCACACAATTGCTTTATAGCCTCTTGAATAGCTCCGCCATGTTGTATTTGTTAATCAGCATGTACTTCTGCTCTTTATGATTTTATTAACATGTTCTGCAATTTCCCTTTGTTTGGCATTCAATGAATACCAAATAGTGCACTATCATGCAGCTGTTAATGAACTCAGCCCAACGTCTTAGTCTGTTTTCATGAATGACTGGGATCATACCATAGATAATTTAAGGGGATCCATGCATACAAGAAAGCATTTAGAAGCTAACTCTGTCCATTAGTAGTATAGGGGATAGTCCTGGAATAAGTATTTTGTTTCCCACCCATAGATGCAAGCTGTGCTTGAATGTGGACAGGGATGAACTTTGCTTTATGCTGATAGGGAATGTGTTCCAGATATCCTGTTCAAGATATACCTGCCCCTCTAAATCATTCTGTTGATGTTACAGAAGAGGTTTAGATCTCTAGACTCAATATTTCTGATGCCATTTGACTAGCTGATGTGCATCCACCAGTACTGGGTTAGGAGATGCCTTGTATGACACACACAGGTCACCTGTTCGCAGTCTGTAGGATACTGGGTATAGTGACAGGGCTTTGAGTCAGTCCATGTAGGACATGCTGTTTAGGCCTGTTATCATTTTAGTAAGATATCTCTATGGCTGTACCAGTTGTTGCAAGTGTTTGAACAGATACATGCCAACAGGGGCATTATATTCAATGAATGGCTTAATTAGGGATGAGTAAAAGAGGACAATGACATCCCTAGATCTACACACAATCTGTTTGTTTATAAGCTGTGCAATATAGGACTTTCTTACAACAATGGACATATACAAAAAAACAGAACCACGTAGTCACAACCACTTATAAATCACGAAAAAGACCACAGTGGAAGCCAGGAGCAAGGAATATGGCAAAAGGAACTTTTTATATATAATTACACAACACTTACATTACAAGAAGAACATTTTGCATTATTTAGAAAAGGTATTAAATGTGTGCCTAATAAGAAATTTAATGTAGTGGATAATATTATTGAATTTAAGCTATTTTTGCGCAGATTAAACTTAGGCATGCATTTCAAAGAAGTTCCTTTACCCCCCACTCCACCCTTTATTGGCAAATTTTGAGAAAGTAGTAATTGATGAATTATATAAATTATCAGATAATAATAAACAACAGAAAATGGTATATAATCTTAGCAAGAAGGAAAATGAGTTACTAAATGAATTGAGTGCTAACAATGATATTAGAATTTTACAACCTGATAAAGGGGGAGGGGTTGTGCTTGTAGATAATAATGATTATTTAAATGCTATCCATACTATCTTACAGGATACAAATATTTATGAGACATAGTCTATTAATGAGATACACATTGCTTACCAACTTATAGACTCCTTACTGGAAGAATAGTTGTTGGATAACAGAATAGAAATAGATTTATATAATTTTTTGAAGGTAGAATATCCTTTATTGGCTACTATTATGGGCATCCCGAAGATCCACAAAGATATATTACATCCTCCGTACAGACCTATAATCTCAGGAAGTAAATCCAAAACCTTCCCCTTCAGGAAGGTAGTGGATACTTGGTTAAAACCTATTTATGCCACGGTTAAACATATAGTTAAGGATTCCTGGGACTTTCTAAGTCGTTAACACCAAGCCTATGGAAGGAGAGTCTAATCTTCGTCACTATAGATGTAGTGAATTTATTCACATACATTCCTAGAGACGAAGGTATGGACAGATTTGTTAATATTATTAGGAAATATGCCAACTTGGACTGGGATAGAACCTTGCTTATAAGTGAATTTATGAGTCTAGTACTTGATTATAACTTTATCTATTTTGAAGGAGAATACTATAGGCAAAACAAAGGGGTGGCAATGGGACCTGCCAGCGCCCCTATTTATGCCAAACTAGTCCTCTTGGATTGGGAAGAGCAAGCAATATTTAAAAGTAGTTGGATGAAGTATATTAAATGCTATATTACATTTTTAGACAATGTGTTTATCCTGTGGGATGAAAAAGAAACTGCAGTGAAAGAATTTGTTGAATATTTACATACCTCTAGCTATTTCCTCAAGTTTACATACCAAGTTAGAAATGAAGGCATCCCATACTTGGACACATTCATTTCTCATAACAGCACTGGGTTTAAGTCCAGAATTTTTAGAAAAGAGACCTTTAGCAATTCCTATTCGGAATACAACAGCTGCCACCCCAATATTCAAAAGAAAAACATAGTAAAAGGGCAATGTAAAAGAGCAGCTCAGATGACTTCAGATTATAATGAAATGTTACAGGAGTTGGTTTATATAGGCAAATTGTTCAAGGAACGCAGCTACCCCCCCTAGTGGTTGATGATGTTGTGTCATATGTAAGTAGTGAATGGGGGAAAAAATACAAGCCATTACTGGGAGTGGAGGCTTGTGTTGGTATTGTAAAGGATAGAGAAGCTAGTACCTACGAGTTTAATAAAGCCTGTATTTTACCATATGGGAAAAACACGATAGATGTAAAGAATATTATTCATAACAATTGGAGTATCCTGAAATGTGATTCAGAAATATTTGAATTGGTGGGGGACTATCCCACATTTGTCCATAAAATAGGATGTAATATGAAAAAGAGGTTATATAAAGGTCATATGTACAGCAATTCCCACAAGTCCGGTACTACAAATGTGGCAGATGCAATCAGTGCTCAGCCATATTAGAAGAACATACTAAGTGTTTGGGAAATAGGAGCCAAAACCTAATAACTTTTGCTAAAGGCAATTGTCAAACAAGGAATGTCATTTATCTTGCCATGTGTACATGTGCTGGATTTTATGTGGGTAAAACAGGATGACGTTTGAGGGATAGACTTTATGATCATTCATATGCCATCAAAAAAGGTGATGCCAATAATGCCTTATATAGACATACTAGAGATAACCCTGCCTGTAACATGTTTAGTTTGCTATACTGGAAGTGGTATTTCCACATCACAGAGGGGGGAATATAAAGGCTATATTGAGTGAGAAGGAGGTGAAATGGCAGATTTTGTTAAATGCTACCACTACACCGGGTATAAATGAGAATATATCTATAAAACCAATAACAGAAGCTAAGATGTGATATAGGTAAGCATTTAAGCACTTGCATTATTTTCAAGAAGGGGAAATGATGTATTGGGAGGAGTATCTGAATACAAATTGGTACTTGCTATTGGTCGAAATATGCTGTTTAAACTTTTGAAACAGTGTGTTTGGTGTTCTGATGAAGTCTAGTATTATAGATGAAAGCGCTTAACCTTGTGTGATAGTTTTTTTAAATACATTTTATTTATATTACTTCAGTTTGAGCGGCTTGTTCCTGGCTTCCACAGTGGTCTTTTTCATGAGTTATAAGCAATGGACATATGTTAGGCCAAAGTCAGGTCACTGCCCACAGAAATTCCCAAATTTCAAACAACTGGCTCAACTCTTGGGGGCATATTGTCAATGTGGTAGTTCCCATATATATATTTCATCTTGAGAATTAATCTGTCATGGATGGTTTAGTTTCAGACAAGAAAAGTCTGATACTTTATAAGTCAACATTAGCAAGACTCTTTTGGTAGTTTTCTAGAATGTCCTGTCACTGTTGTGGTAGTTTTTTGAATGTGTTGCAAAATGTAATGTGTAGACTATAAGATTTCTTAACCAACTTGCTCTCTTGCATTCATTGCCATATTTTACTAGACCTCTTTAGAAAGCACTCTAGATAACAAGTATATGATTTCCAGTCCATAATATTACAGGTATTGTGATGCATTAATGATTGACTTCAAGGTTCAGTCCAGTTTTAAAGAATCAGAACAATATAGAGCTAAGTCTACACAATAAGGAATTGCTGATGTATCTGGTTCCAATATCACTAACATACGGAGATTAATAAAGAAGTTGTGTAATGAGGGTATTCAAGATGGAGGCTGTAATTCAGTTGCACCAGTAGGTCACTGATATGCATGCTTTGAAACAGGAAATACTTTTCTAGTATTCCACAGGCCATTTGTAGAGGATGAAACACGTGAGCTGTTATCTGCATAGACACACATTGTGAAAAATGTTGGGTGATCATTCAGTAATTTAGTGAATCCTAGTCTCTTCATAGATAGACTATGACTAATATTAGGTCTTTTTAAAACTCTTTACTATGGATTGCATAGGTTAGACATGCACGTATGCACGCACGAACGCACACACACACACACACGCACACACGCACACACACACACACACACACACACACACACACACACACACACACACACACACACACACACACACACACACACCCCACATTAAATTGGCTGCCACTGGCATTTCAAGGGAAGAGCACATGACCATTTAGTATCTCCACACAGACTGTAGCATTAACATGCAACTCTGCCTGAAAGACCATCTTCTATGCTGTAGCCTCTAAGTGGGAACCCTTAGTGGCATAGTGGTGTATGAAATGGAAATGTATTGGTCATGTTAAGGCTTCCCCATCATGATAAGCCTTTCTGAATTCATATTGCTCCTTTGTTAAGCCCTGTAATATATTACAATGTTTATATGTTACACATTTATTTTCTTTTTAGAAGCTGCAAAATAGATATTCTCTTACATCAATATGCCAAAAACTGGTTTGCGAGACCCCATTGCAATGTCTCACTACATTTGTTTGGCAACATCTTACACATTAGCAGTAGTTGTAATTATGAATCTCACCACTGAATGTATATTTTTCACCTTATCAAAACACATGATATTAATTTTCAGATTTAGAATACCCTTTGTGTGTGTGTGTGTGTGTGTGTGTGTGTGTGTGTGTGTGTGTGTGTGTGTGTGTGTGTGAGAGAGAGAGAGAGCGAGAGAGAGAGAGGGAGGGAGAGAGAGACAGAGCAGGGGCAGTAATATACAAGTCAGGATGTCAAACCAGAATAATCAAAATGACAGTCTGCATTTTAGCAATACTTACATTTTCTAAGGCTAGTAAACATAAGAACAGATGAAGAAAGATGCATTTTATGAAATCCATTTGCCTGCCACATCCATTTATATTATGTTCATTTCATTCTCTTAACAGGCTTTAACTGAAAGGCACTTTAGCAGGAACTGTTTGCTATTTTATCTGATGTATATAGGTTTGCAGTAAACTAAAACATCTTTTCTATTTTATTTAGGAATTCTATTGCCATTTCATTGGGCTCCCTGTAGGGATTACATGTGCCTTTTCTGGCACCCTGCCAAAAGAAATCTTAGAAGTGGTGCATCCGTATGGGACAAATAGCAAATTGTTAGCTGCTGATATACAATGTCAGTAGACCATAGCTTTTTCAATTTTTATTATGGTTTCTGCCATATAAAGCAGAACTTCTTGCTGTCTTCTTTGATGGGTAAGTTTTCCCCAATCACAAAAAATATTGTCAGCCAGGAATTGATTACAAGCAATGTGGATCTCGTGAGATTAAATTACTGTGAGTTTTCTACTCACTAAAAAATTATTTAAGTGCATTTCAGGTTGTATGAATATTTTGAGTCTGACTGTAGAAACAGAAACTAAGAAAAGAAAGTAATAGAGGAACAAAAAGCATTAGTGCCAACTATGACCAGTGCAATTTCTTTTCATGCATTAATATGCAAACCTGTTAACCTCTTTTTTTTCTTTATTATTCTGAGTGTTGCATCAAACATCAAACTCTCATAAGAGCAAATGAAGAAAGAATGATAATTTTAGACCTAATCTAAAATAATAAATAAATAAATAAAACTAATTTTTAATTATGTATACCAACTATGACCTCACCAAGAGGATCAAAGGGCTCAAACAGATGCCATATGCTGCCCGGTTAAAGAAACTCCAGCTCTACTCAGTGGCATACCACCTGCTCAGAGGTGACCTGTGCCTGACGTATAAGGCCATGTCCAACCCGGAATTAAGGGACATGCTGCACCTCAAAAAATCCAAATCCCATCGAGCTACATGCTCGAGAGACTTGAACCTCAGCAGGACATGCTGGAGGGACAGATTCATAACCCAGAGGCTCTCTTCACTCTGGAATAAAATCCCAGTCCAGGTTAGGCAGAGTCCCTCATTGACTCTCTTCAAGAAGAATCTTGATGAGTAGATGGGGGATCGTAGGTTTACCCCGGGTATAACTTCTGTGTCACTGTTAGACAGAGGCACAGTATAGTAACCTCGAAAAAGGGCATAGCAAAATTAATTTAAAATGGGTGGCGAAAGCCAAACATACTCTGGCTAGGCTTATAAATGCCCTAGGGCAGATAGCCTAGTATGAACCTATGAACCTATGAGATCGCACAACAGCAGGTAAGGGCAAATTCCCTGATCCCACTGTACTGTGGTCTCATACAAAAGACTGGTGGCTAAAACTCCAGTAAAAAAAAATCTCATATGATTGCTGGCACTGATACGTGATGTAATGGGATTAGTTGCATTGACATATTATGTAACTGAATTGGCAGCACTGGTATGTGATGTGATGGCATTGGTGGCACTGACATGAAATGATGGGATTGGTGGCACTGCCATGATATTTGTGTGAGAAGGTATTTCCTAAGTTCAGTTCTAAATTCTAATAATAGTTTTTTTTTCTCTTAGGTAAGTAGGTTGGCAGCTATTTCTAGAGTTAAGGGGCTAGTACTGAGAAAGCACTATTGGTGCATTGTAATTTAAAAGCAGGTGTGGCCACATTGGAGATGAATTATGATAAGATGTTTTAAATTATTTTAAGGAAGAGTTGGTGTGCTAGAGGTGAGAATGAGTCAAGAGTATTGGTGTTCATATGCATGGAGGCTATCAGGAGGTCAGATTTTTGTTTGATAGGCAACCAGTTGGTTTTAGAGAGAGCTGTGCAGTGGTCTTATGGGCAAGAAAGATTTCTGATGAAATGACATATTTTAGTAGAGATGATTTGAAGTAGGGCAATTGCAGCTTTCTTTGATACTGTGGCAGTGATGGGCAGTTCACACTTTAGCTTGACATGTAGAATTGCTTTGCCTGTGGCTGTCTTATAGAAGGAGAATCATCTTTTAAGAAAAGTAGTGAGTTAGTTTTCTTGCACACTTTTTCAGAGTGGTCTGAAAATTAATCATTTAGTTAATCTAGATTCTCAAGTATTTGAATAAGATGGTTGTTTTTATGGGTGAATTGTTTGTAGTTCAGATATAAAGAGTCTTGGGAATTTTTGTGAACATTTGTTGTTGAACAAATAGCACAGATTTTGTTTTTGAGAGTTTTGATAAGAGCTTGTGCTATAAAAGACAATTGCTAAATGAATATAGGTCATTCTGGAGATGAGCTTATATATCTTATCGACTGTTTGTATCTGAAGATAACATGGTCATCTTCTTATAATATGACAAAAATGTATTGTAGGCCATGAGGGAGTTTATTAATGAATATGGAGAAAAAAAAAGAAATATGTTGATGGATCCTTGAGTGGTGCATTTAATGAGTGGAGCTAGAGTAGAGATAGAAATTCCAAATTTCATTTTAAAGAATATGTTGGAAAGAAAGTCTTTAAACTGGGATATGGAATCTTCACTAATGTCAGTTTTTATTAGTGTTGCTAGTAGTAGTAGTGAATGGTCAGTTAGGTCCGATGCTTTGGTTAAATCTATGAAGACTGCTCCAGTAAGATTTCCTTTGTCCATGTTGATCAGTATTTCATTAGTTAGGGTCATCACAGAACTCATGTTGCGTTTTGGGGGTAAGGTGATATTGATGGATATAGCCTGTCAAATGAGTGGGGATTATTTTCTCTTGGATTTTTCCAAGTATGGAGAGTATAGATGCATGTCAAAAGTGGAAGGGATTTTCTGATTTCTGTTGTTTAGGAATGGGTGTTTTGGGTCTTCTTTCCAGATGTGCATTATGTTGTTTATTAGCTAGAGGTTACAAATATGAAAAAGTATGTGCAAGGGGATTAGTCAGGAAGTCTTAGCATAAATGAATGAACCGTGGATAGATGTTGTTTAAAGCAGCCAAAGAGTGTGTTTATATATATATATATATATATATATATATATATATATATATATATATATATATTTATGCCAATTGCAGGCAGGTGAGAAATTGTGATTCAGGAAAATCTATTGTCATAATGGGAAATACCTAATACCTAATTATTAACTCATTACCATGTTTCTGAATCAAGCACTAGTGGTGATAGATCTGACATCACTACTGTGCTTACAAGTGGCTCATGCATCTTGTTAGCAAAAACACTCCTCACCATGCAAACATCCACAGCCCCCCCATACACACACACACACACACACACACCAGACACACATGCACACACACACACACACACACACACACACACACACACACACACACACACACACACACACACACACACACACACACACACACACACACACACACACACACACACACACACACACATACACACACGCACACACACACACACACACACACACACACACACACACACACACACACACACGCACACGCACACACACACACACACACACACACACACACACACACACACACACACACACACACACACACACACACACACACACACACACACACATACGCACACACATGCACACACACGCACACACAAATATGCACCCACACACTCAAGGTAGTACTTCACACATCAATATCCACTCATTAAACAAGTCCCTCAACATTCACACATGCATACATGGACACATAAATGTACACACATCCTTTTTCACTGAACCTACCTGCACCAGGAGTACTGTACAGGAGTACAGGAGTGAGTGTGTCACATCCACATTTTACTGGCATTTTTCTCAGCTGAGCCATAGACTTTTTGAGGGAAAGGACATGGCTAATTCAGACTATCCACTTCACCAGACTGCTAGTGGTTCTACCTGTGAGGGGATGCTGTGAGCTGAGGCCCCTGCCGGGGCAAACCTCAGTGGTAGTGCAGTCTCCTTTGAATCGCAGGGTAAAGCTGCTAAGAAATGTTTTACTTCTTTTAAGTTCATGTATACAAAGGAAGACTAATTCTTCATCTAAAACAAATGTCAGAAATTTGAACAGAAGGTGTTACAATTGGTCAGGTGAAGAATATATAATAAAAACAAATGATGGTTTAATGAGGAAGTGTTCAGTCATACAGTATTTATGATTTATAATCAATATGTATGGCCATAATATAAATCATGTCACATGAAACATTTATCAATAATTTTCTAGGTTAAGGAATTAAATGAAATAGTATTTTAGCATGCAATGTTGTTAAATGAATGCCTAAGTACCAAAAATGCAGTGTACTAACCACATCATTGTTGACGCTACAGTTTACTTTGTATGTTACTTTGATTTCTCCAAAAAGGATACCTTATCTTTTTCACAGCTACATGCATTGTCAGCTGTTTATTAAACTTGCCATGCTCCACAGAATGGGTGTAACGTAGCTAGGTAATTTCCCTTAAGTTTAATGATGTTTTGTTTAGTAGTGTATTTAGCCCCATCCCACGAAATACAGAAAGTTTGAAAAAACAGGCAATTGTCTCGCAGCATTTCACCAGTGCCCACTCTGAATTCCAGGGAAAGTTGCTGATAAAAATTTTATTACAAAAAAAAAAAAAAAATAGCAAATGACTTCTACCAGAAAAATTCCTTTAAAAATAAGGTGCCGGACAACATTTCTTGACGTGTAATATAGCTGAGCGCATGCATTTCTAAGGAAAAGCTCTTAAATCTGTGTTAATGGATTTGCAATAACAACATCAAAAGCATGAGTGGGGATTTAAATAATATACTACTATAAAGCAACTGAGAAAGTGTTTTTAAAAATCATGAAAGAATTTTAGGGTACTTACGTATTATCACAACCAGAGTTGGACCCTGCCACACTTTGTAATGTTTTCAAGAAAGTAGCAATGTTAGTGGGAAAAGGCTAGTGTCAACTGTTAAGTATTATTCTATTGGGTGGTTTATGACATTACAAGAGGAGTAACGCTGAAATTTACCTTCCTGGGGAGCGTGCTTTCCCAGTCAGAGGTAAGGAAAAATGCACTACAGAGGGCTGCTCCCTCTGGGTCATGTGAAGAAGGACATGTATATGTTAATGTTTGTAAATCTTCATGATAACCTGCACTTCTTTCCCAAAACCAAGTGTACAGAAAACTGAATAAAGTAAAGTAATCTTACAGGTAAAAAGTGTTATTTGTTAAAGTGATACTCCACGCAAAATGCACTACATTTAATGAGCACAAGCAGAAGGACAAATATCGTAGACGACAATAGGGCTGTCTAGAAATCCAAAAGCAAAAAACGGAATGTCACTATCAATTAATACAAGGGAAGAGTACATCTGTCACACATATGTTACTATGAGCAGTCCAACATATGCTCAAAAATTCATCAAAACAACATTTTAGAAAACACATGCCTTGCACTTGGATACATCTGTCAACCTACAGTGAAACAGTTTAAGTCCTTTGTCATTGCAATGGTTAAATACTGGGAGACTTTAAAGACAGGAGCAACTGTAAAGTTACATTCACATGATCAAGTATTATCTAGATTTACCACATGTCCCACTTTGTGAGGGACAGTCCCTCTTTGTGCAGTTGTGTCCTGACAAAAAATTTAAAAAATGGCAAATGTCCTGAGATTCTAGGACAAAATTATGTCCTATATTTTATGTAATAGTTGCATAAAACAGTTATTCTGTATCAAAAATACCTAAATGTTATAAGAAACAGAATAAGCAACTAAAATGCTACAAGAATAAGCTTTTATTTAGGCAAAAAAGTTAAGTTCTATCCTTTGTACTGACCATGGGTATGTGTTGGTCTGTAAAATCTGATGTTTGTACCGAAAATGTCCCACTTTGGCCTTTTGAAAAGGTGGCAACCCTAGTATTATCCCAACTTGCCATACTTGAAAATATTCAAGGAACATGACACTGGCTAACGAACACTGTGAAGCCAAACTCTGGGTAATTTGGGGTTAAACTAACTTATGCTGGAAAAGTATGTCCCCAAGACAAACAACATCTGACTGTTATTCCTGTTCATGGGTCATACACACTGTGACAGACTATTAATTAATGCTTTGCACACCCCATTTTAAGGTTAACATTCACATTTTCATACAACCATACCAATTTTGGCCAGGTTGAAGATCTGGATGCGATAATATGTGAGTACCAATTTTAGTATTATTGACAGATTTTCCAATATATTTCCAATTAGAGTAATGAGGTCTACATTTGGATAATAGCCTCTTGTCTTTCTCTGATTTTATTTAATCTTGTGTTAATTTTATAGGTTTGTAGGTACTTACTAGGCTATTGATCTGTGAGAATCTTAAGAAGCCTAGCCTTACATTCCCATGGTAAATTTTAGCTGTTATATTTTGCATAATCCAGAAAAGGGCTGAACAAGGATATGCTGGAGCATTCAAAAGTTTCACCTATCTAAGAGAGACAGGTTTGCTAAACTAGAGGTGAGTTCGTGGTTACCCATCCATTAGTACAAATTATTTTCGAAAAGAGTAGAACTACTTTGCTTTATGTTCAGAAAAAGACAATTCCATAGAAGAGGTATTCTCTATGATATGCACCTATCCCTCTAACATGTTCTATTTATTTTGCAAAAGAGACTGAGATCACCTGAGTGGGTAAATGTGATACCAGTGAATGTGTAAATGTATAATAGGTCTGACAGAATAGGGTCTGTTGAGCTCTAAATGTGTGAGACATAGTTTTTCTTTCAGTTCCCTGATACTGAGAAGTCAGACAAGGCTTTGATATGGTATGCTTATTTTCACAATTTCAACCCTTTATTTTATTGTATTTATTTATTTATTTAGTAAGAAAGCATGTGGTTGTTCCATTTGTGTGACCGATGTTTGGACAGGTACATACTGAAAGGGACATTATATTCATTGATCAGCCTAATAAGTGGTGAATACCAAGGAATGATTACCTTCCTGGACCTGGACATAATATGTTTAGCTATAACCTGTGCAAAGAAATAGGACTTCTTTACAACAGTGGATAAGTGTCATCAAACAACTGTTCTTTGTTGACACAAGTTCCTAAATTGTTAAATAAAGTATCAGTTTTTAGAGTTGTGTTGTTAATGTCATAGTTGCACTCCCTAGAAGCAATCCTCACCTTTGAAGATGATGACATCTGTGCAGTCATTGAAACATGGTTCAAGGCTGCGGAGAGCACCCCAGCCATACATGGCTACAATGCCTTCCACACATTCAGAGCTAAAAATGAGCAGGAAAGAACCAAAGGTAGAGATGTACTATCTAATTATTGTATATTGCTTGTATTTCTGTGGAGATTTTCTCCTGGGCCTCCGCTGAAAACAGACTTTCCCGGTAAACAAATGTAAATAAATAAATAAATAAATAATCTTCATTAAAGCCAAGTATACCTTGAGACTGGTCAAACAGTATGAATCTTTCAAACTACTCCATGTCCAATTGACTATAGACATAATACCCTACCACATCATTGCTAGCTATAGATCCCCCACCATGAACCAAGAAAAGCGCACCACTACCTGGACTTACTTGAATCACTCGCCATATAGCCCAATACCTTACTCATGGTAGATTTCAGCTATCCTTCCATCGACTGGGTAACATACATGAGCATGGACATTCTCACCCAGAGGTTCCTGGACTTTATCAATACAAATGCTGTGGAATAGCTAGTCTGCACCCCTACAAGGGGCTCAAATGTTCTAGACATAGTACTCACAAACATGGGGGGGTCACTGCACTCCCCCCATGTGATATCCTCCCTGGTAAGGTTGGACCATAAATCAAAAAAACTAAAAAACTTTTCCAAAGCAAACTACAGCCTACTAAGTGATGGTATAAAATGTTTTATGCCCCCCACAATCACAGTCAACAACAACTCCTATGCAGAGGTGTAAACAAAAGTCCTGTATAAACACTTAAGCAACTGTACAGACTTGGCTGTCCCTGACCAGATTAAAACCAGGTCCTCTCAAAAAACAAGCCACCCTGGTGGACTTCAAGTATAAACAGATTATGTAACAGAAGGAAAAAACTGATGTCTAAGAACAAGACGGAAATGACTCAGCAGAGGAAGAATGCCCTCCACAGCTTGAACAAGCAAATCAGAAATCTAGTAAAGTCCTCTAAAGCTAATTACAAAGGTAAAATAGCATCCCTAGCTAAGGATAATCATAAGGCATTCTTTAACAAGTCCAAAATCTAAAAGAGAATGCCTAGCTAGGTGCCACACTGGTAGTAGATTGCACCACTCATACCATGCCAGCAGATATTTGCAACCTGCTAGCTAACAGACTTGGAGCAAACTTCACCCTCCCTGTCACTTGAAAGCATGCCTGACATCAGTGCTCTGCCTAGTATCTCTGGAGATCAGGTTGTATCTTCTCTCTTCAAGGCCAAAAACATGGCCTCAATGGGAACCAGGTTGCTTATTGAGCAATCTAAAACAGGACCTAGGGGACCCATTTGACATTCTCTTTAACCATAGTGGGAGCACTGTCTTTGTTCTGGCAGAGTGAGAACAGCAACAGTAAACCGCTTGCACAAAGGGGGGGGGGGCATCAACCAACCCTGCGAGCTATACACCTATAGGTCTAACCAGCCTCATCTGCAAGGTCATGTAAAGAATCATCATGGACCTTATCAACAAGGACATAGGTGACATTCAGACTCCTGACCCAACCCATTTTGTCTTTTTTAAGGGTAGATCATACCTAGTAGACTTCTTTGTGAAAGTCACCATAGCCCTGGATATGGGTAAAAAAGTGCATACTGCCTATCTTGACCTAGCCAAGGCTTTTGACACAATCCCCACTTGGGTATCATTGAGAAACTCTCCCAGCTGGGAATTAACTCTTACATCACTAGATGAGTAGCCATTTGGCTCACTGAGAGAAGGCACACTGTCAAAGTTGCTGACTCCACCTCTACCAATAGACCTGTCACCAGTGGCATACCGTAAGGATCTGTACTGGACCCTTTACTATTTGGAATCACTTTCTCAGAAGTCCAGGTTAAAGTAGACAGCCTTTGGCTTACCAAGTTCATTGATGATTGCAAATTGAATGCAATCACTGAGTCCCCCAACAATGTTAACATATTACAGGAAGGGCTAACACAGACAAATGACTGGTGCCAAAGCCATGGTCTAAAACTAAATGCCAAAAAGTGCATTATTATCCCAAGCAATTCCCGGCTAATTGCAGTATTGACAGCACCCCCCCCCCCAAAGTTCAAACCCAGTTTTGTGAGATCTGGGAACACAGGTAGATGGCAATCTGAACTTTGACCACCAAGTTTCCACAGTGATAAGGAAAGCCTTCTATGGTGCGCATCTCATAAATAAGGGCATCACATCCAGGTCTAAGGATGTTATAACTCCACTGTACTTGACCCTCATCAGACCATTAACAGAGTACACTGGTTCCTTCTGCATGTACCTCACCAGACACCTGCAGCAGCTGGAGAGACCACAGAGGTATCTCACCAAGAAAATAGGGGGCCTCTAAATCATGACTTACATGGATAGACTGAAAGCCCTGTCACTGTACTCTGTATCATATAGGCTGCTGAGAGGTAACTTGTGCCTGGTCTACAGGACAGTCTCTGACCCTGCACTGATGGATATGTTGCACATCTGCAAGTCAAAGGGCACAAGAATCACTCACTCTAGGGATCTTAACCTAGCCTGTGACATTAATGGAATACGTTGGAGAGGCAGATATATCTCCCAGAGATCACCACTACTCTGGAATAAACTTTCAATTCACATCAAGCAGAGCTCCTCACTGACCCTATTCAAGTGCAACCTGGACAAATGGATGGGTGACAGAAAATTCACCCCAGGGGTGGCACCCATGTCCCTCATGGACAGGGGTAGTCAGTGTTTATCATAGACTCACTCTGCAAATTACATCCATCTAACCAAAGACAACTGAGGCAACTCGGGATTGACATGCTAGGCATGTAAGGGATGTAGGGCCACTAGACTAGTAACCTGCTATGAAACTATAAGAGGAGCATGCTTGCCATAGGATAGACTTCTTGGCATTTAGTTTTAGTCCATGATTTTGACACCAGGTGTTTGGTCAGCACATACTCTTTTGTAGGATGTAAATCCTGGGTAAAACCACTAATAACAGGTCTCTAGAAGGAGGCAGAGCCACCCATCCTAGGTTCCTGGGTACTATCTGTGAGTCAGTTCACTACCCAATAAGTGACACATGTATTGACATTTAGTTAGGAGAGTTTATCAATGATACCTGAGTGTGGGATGGCACTGAATGCCTTTGTGAGGTCTAGGTATGTGGTTTACCCTATATTCCTTCACCCATTGCTTCAGTAACTTTTCTAAAGTAGTTGACTAAGTTAAGTACTCAGGACCTGCCCTTGAAGAATCTGAACTGGCTTGGGCTGAGAGTCTGTAGAAGACCTATATCCTTGTTTATTAATTCTTGTTTTAATTTCTCCAAGTCTTTTGGGTTTCTAATACCATGACAGGAATGAACCCCATCCCCAAGTCAAAGTATGATTAAAGATCATGAAGATAGTATTGTTTCAATCTATGATGCTAGCCAGAAGTGTTCTTTTCAACACCTGCAATGTGCCCAGTAATCACTCCTTCTGTGACTTGTATGGAGTTACATGTATTGTTAAAATATCAAAATATGACTGTAAATTCTTTTTTTGAAAGACCCATTGCTCCTACTACTATTTGAACTGTCTGGGTATCTTTATTCCACATTGACCTCATTTCCACCTGCAGCTCCTGGTATTGTATGACTTTGTGTCTCTGTACATAAGACACTGTAGTCACTGGGTGAGCGATTTCAATAATCAGTGCTGCTTTTGTCTTCTCATCATGGACTGCTATATCTGGTTTTCTTGCATCTATTTCTTGAACTGTTGGTAAATGGTGATCCCATATGATATAAACATCATTTTCTGTAATACTTTGAGACTCATGTTTCCAGTGTTTTTCAGCGATTTCAATATTATAATGTTTGCACAGTCCCTAATGCAACAGTCTTGCAACATTATTATGCCTTTCAGTATATAGTCCTTCTGCCATTAGTATATCACAACCAGCAACAAAATGTGCAACTGTTTCCAAATCTGTTTTACAAAATCTACATTTGTCTGTTTCTCCCAAGTGTTCAATGGACTTTGTAAACTAACGTGAATTCAGTCTACTGTCTTGGGCCACCAATATTAACCTTTCATCTTTTGGTTTAAATTCACCTCTCCTCAGCCATTCCTGCTTTCGATCCTGCTCAACCTGAGGTTGTTCCAAGAGTTTTCTATACTTGCAACTTTATGCATTTTCCACATTTCTTGCCTTCTCATCTGATCCTTCACCTTATATTCTTTCTTTTGTTTTTTGGCACATTCAGTTGAGGAAAGAGTCCAACTGAGCATTCCTAAACTTAGAGAAAGCATATGTCAAGGTCCCAAGAAAACCGATCTGGACAGTACTGCAGTGGTTCAAAGTCCCAGAAACATTGGTAGAATTAGTGCAGGCTATGTACAAGGACCCACTGACTCAAGTATAAACAGTGTTCGGCCTCACAGAGGGATTCCTAGTGGGAGTGGGTGTACACTAGGGTTCAGCTCTGAGCCCACTGCTGTACAAACTGGTAATGGATTCCATTATCAAACAGGTTGGAGGGACGTACCAACAAAGTTGCTGCATGCAGATGATGTGACATTACAGGCAGACTCAATGGAACAATGGAATGCAAAACTGAAGGTACATGGGATGACACTAAGCACAGATAAGACAGTGGTAATGGCAGCAAACTGGGGAAATCAGAAGAAGCTGAGAATTGAGATAGAAAGGAAAGTAGTGGAACAGCTAAATAGTTTCAAGTATCTGGGAGGTGTGGTTGAGATGAAGGCAAGTCTGAATGAAAAGGTCAAAGTTGAATCAGAGGGGTTGCAGCCAACTGGCATAGAGCCTCAGGTGTAGTCTATGACAGAAGAATGCCAAAGAAGCTTAACAGTAAAGTGTACAAGACAGTGGTGCAACCAGTACTACTGCATTGTAGAGAAACCTGGACAGTAAAGGCAGAGCAGATGAAGAGGATAGAGATGATGTAAATGAAGTGTCTGAGAAGGGTGGTAGGATGCACTGTATGGAAGAGACGAAGAAATGAGGACATAAGAGCAGAAGCCAAAGTAGATCCAATTGCAGAAAAGGTCAAAGAGAACAGATTATGGTGGCCTGGACACATGCAAAAAAAGCAGAAGACAATCTGGTGAGGAAGATTTGGAACAGACAGGAAGAAGGTAAGAGGAAACAAGGATGTCCAGCAAAGAGGTGGATGGATTGTGTGAAAGTAGATCTGTGACAGTCAGACATGAGTGTCAAAGAAGGCAGGAGTGTGGCACTGAAACAAGAGGGATGGTGACAGTTAACACGATACCCCGACCCCATGCAGAAAATGTGAAACAGGGGGCTGATGATGATGATGATAAGCTGCTGCCTGATTTTTATATACTTCTGGTTTGACTTCCATTACCGTTTGACTCCAATATGCTTCTGCTAAACTAAGCAGGGAAGTCATCTAAGACTTATTCTCCTCATGTTTCAAAACTTACACTATGTTTGGGTCTTGTGAGGTCAGCAGATATACATGCAGTCCCACAATTGCAACTCTATACATGTAATCAGTTTCGAGGAGGCCCATACATCCTTCAGAACATGGAATATATAGTCTTGGTATACAATGACTTTTATAAATCATTTGAAAGCATGAATCACCCTTCTTGTTTTCCCGTTAATTCTTCATCAATTCCCAAATATTTATACACTACCTCTTGCTCATGTTCTTTTATATCATATTCCTGTCCCAAACTGATGTTTTCTTGGTGTTGCAACTTTCCTACATTAAAGGTTGCATTTGCACATTTATCAAGAACAAATTATATTCTTATATCATCTAAAAAAGTTTTGACCACTTGCAGTTGTGCTTTCAGTTCCTCATTTGATGAACTGTACAGTTTAAATCATCTACAAAAAGAAGATGAGAAGTCTTTACATTCTGTTGCTTTCTGGGTGCCAAACTGTAGCCATGACCTAATCTGTTAAGTAGACAGCTTAATGGGTAAAGGACAAAACAAAAGGGCAGTGGTGACAGAGTCACCCTGGAATAATAATTTGTCCTTTATCATAACTTAACTGGAAAGTGGTTTGTCAATATTTCAATGTTACTGTAATGTAATCAATCAGTATAGGGTGTATCTTATACTTTTTAAGCACTATTTTATCCGTGAATGTGGGATACTGTCAAATGCTTTTTTGTAGTCTATGCATACCATACTTAGATTTTCCCCTTTTTAAAGTTCCCCATTATGACTTTAACAACAAATGATCCTTTGTTTCATATGACTTTGTTTTATTACCCTTTTGTTCTATTGCCATAATTGAATTTTCTTCTTAATGACTATAAACTCTGTCGGCATCAATTTCAGTGTATAGTTTATATGTTATTGGAAGGCAAGTTATTGGTCTATAGTTTATAAGACAGCTTGCAGGTTCGCTCTTAAGTAGGATTATTGTTTTTCTTTCTGTTAACCAGGCTTGTGTCTATTCAGGGTGTGCATATAAATAGTTCTTACTCATGGCTAAATCTTCATGTAAAGATGTTAATTCATTTAGACAGACATTAGGTACTGCATCTGGACCTAGGGTTTTCCGGTTAGAGGCTTTTCTTAACTTTGCTTCAGTTTCTATGACCGTTACTTCATCCCCTTTCATATCCTGTACATTTAAACTTCCTATTCTTTCTTTTATGTCTTCCATCCATTTAGCATATTTGTTATGTTCCACAGGAGCTTTATAAATATTTCTCCAAAATATATCTATTTCTTTCCTTTTTGGTGGTGTTTCAATTCCTTTTGCCTTGTTTACCAGTTCTCTATGAAACTGTCTTGGGTCATCAATATATTGATTATTTTGTAATTTTCCTTTATATTTATTTGCATATTTGTATTAATTGTGATAATGCACAATAGAGCCTGATCTGTTCTAATACTGCAAAATTGCTTGTCTCATGTCTATGTGAGTATTTTTGTTGATCTGTTTCATCTTCTATACTCTTCTCACAGTGACACTTCTTGTCTTAATTGCTTTATAGTTTTTCGCTTCCTTTCCCTTGCTACCATGTGTTTTTGTGGTAAGATTTTATCTGTTATTAATTTAGTTGCACAGTAGTATATCCTATTTACTTCTGTTATATTGCATGAATCTTTGTTGAGAGTCCTAATTACTATGTTCATTTGTTTTCTCAAACTTCTGACATTTTGGGTTTTATTGACTTTCTGTAGTTTGTTTCTTTCATTAAACTTGATATATCTATTCATCTCTATTAAATCAATCAACTCTTCTGTTATATCATTTTCTTCTAAACTATTCTATAGATAGTTCCATAACATCTTCCTGTGCCAAATTCTATTCAGTTTCATCCTGTGACATTCGTTGCTCTTTCATATGGGAACTCTCTGGCCTATCACTTCACAACATTGCATCAGAGTTGCCACAGTTTCCTGTTCCATCCCTTGTTTTGCAACTCCAACTGAACATTTGTGGAGTTTTCCTATGGAAGGCTCCAATGTGTCTTCACATGGCAACTGATCAGATGTTTCCCTCTCCACTAGCTTCTCCTTAATTTGTGGATTCCTTGCTCTGTTGTGCTGTGACATTATCAGAGTTACATTTTCTACAATAAATCTGTCACTTTGCAGGTAATCCATAACCTCAGTTTCTATTTCTTTAAATTCTCTATTAGTAATCATCTTTTCTACTTTTCATCTTTGTTTTTTTTTTTTTTTGTATTGTAAAAATTTCCATGTCTGGATACTTTTGCCTATATTTCTCTTCAAATATCTTTGGTGCTGCTCTTTTTGTTTTGGTTAGTTTTGCTTTCTCCTTTGAATAAATTTTGCACGATATTAAATCTTTGTTTCTTTCCCATGCCCATATTTCTTCTTCAGATGTCTCCAGATCCTCCTGTTCCTATTTACATTGGGAACTCTGCTGTGATATAACGTCTGTTAGACTTTCTACACTAAATTCTTCACTTCACAGTTATTCCATAACTTTGGCTTCTATTTTTTTAAACTTCTACTTTATTAATCTTCTGTTCTACATTCTCTCTTTGTGATCTTATTTTTTTATTGTAAAATTTTCCATATCTGGATGCCTTTGCCTGTATTACTCTTTGACTATTTTTTGGCCTATTAGTTTTTGTAATTTTTGTGGACTACTATTTCCTTCTACAACAGTTGGGTCATCCTTCCCCTGGACCTGGCCTAGCCCCATTGTAGGAATGTTGCTATGTCTTGAGGAGTGTACACTGTCATTTTTCCAGTCCTGGCACCAGTGCACCTACCAGGATTGGGCACTTTTTTATTCTGGGTCTTGTGCACCCAGCTATCTTTTTTGTTTTTTAACTTACTTCTGTCCAGATATCAATGTCACCTTGATGAGATTTTGAGAAAAAACAGGATCCACCTCGTGAAGCTACTTACCAAGATTTGAGAATGAATCCAGTTCCAGCGATGTTACTGTCCTTTGCTTGTTGACTTATTATCTCTCCATTTGGACCCCATTCCTTAATGATGTGCAGATGTGATTGGTCAGGCTTATGGTTCAACAATTACCTAATTGTGCTGAAGTTCCACCTTTGGGCAAGGGAATGACTATTGCTGTCTTCCATTCATCCAGCATGAAGTCTGTTTTGAGGCTGATATTGAATAGCTTATTTAGAGGTCAGACAAATCATGTTTCAGGCTGACCAGCAGGCAATCTGGTATATCATCTTGCCACATTGATGTAATGTTCTTGGCATTAATTTTCACCTTGAGAACATGTTCTTCCTGGGAGACTTATGGGAGATATAAATGTGGGTATGTGACCTGTGAATTTTTGGAGGGAAGTGGGGTGAAATTTGAGCTGAATTTGTCTGCTAGTAGATTGGCTATGTTGTCTAGGACTCAGTATGTGATATCATTTACTATTATCTCTTGACAGTGCTAGGTATTGTTTCTGAGATTTGTAACATAATTAAAGAAGGCTTTGTGGTTATCTTGTACTTGGGTGATGTGTTTATTTTACATTATATCTTGCATTGGTTAATTTGAGCAGGATCTGGAGCTGCTTGATTAGTATAACAAGAATGTTTCCAGCATCTTGAGAGGTTATTATTATTATTATCATAAGCATTTTTAGAGCTTGGAATCCATATACAAGCTGTTTTTGAATGTTGTATTGCATTTATTTCTGAGGAGGGCAGATGCATGTACTCAGCTATTTACACGTGCATAGAGTTTGGTTGTGAATGATTCCACATAAGCAATGAGGTCATCAGTATGGAAGGGGCTTTTGAATTTAGTCATCTCATCATTCAGTTTTAGTAGATTAGCCTTCACATAATCTCTAAATATTAAGGAATTGGAAAATGCCTTGGGGTTCAATATTGTGGTGAATGTGATTGACTTTTGGTCTGATTTGACCAGAGATGAAATTACAAATGGTGGGGAGCAAAGTTCCTCCATAGTTGTAAGGACAAAGTCTCTGATTTTATGGCCCTGGCAGGGATGGAGACTAACTGGTTAAGGGAGTTTGTATTGATAAAGTTATGAAATCTCTTGGCATACATGTTTGAGGATGCAAGTCTCCCAGTTTAAGGAGGAATAGTTAAAGTTTCTCAGGAGATGGTGTTTGGCTTATTACATAGGGACTCTGTGCTTGTTATGTAGGAGTTATGGTCAGAATGGGACAAGGAGGGACTCCTATAGTTAGTTGAACTTGGAGGAGTTCCAGTTCAGTATCTTGTCAAACAAGTCTTGAGATGAACTGTGTGTTTTTTTTAAGAATTTGGAGATACCACCACCTGTAGTGCCTGCTTCTGTTATGGTGGGCCTGAACATGTGAAAGGCATTGAAACACTACACTGATGGAGTGCTTTCAATGGTCTTGAACCAGTTATCTGTGATGAAGCAAATATTGATGTTTTCCAGTATTTTTTAGTATTAAAACTCTTGTTTTTGAATGCTTGTTAACTTGAAGAAACAGCGCACAATACTATGTGTTAAACCTAGACTTGAATTCATAGATGAATTGCATAGTACACAAGGGTCTATTAGTTGATCTTTGCTGTGTGCAGGGTGCTTCTGATTCATTGACCATAGATGCTCAGCAACACAACAGCTTGAAAAGTGCAGTTGTGTATAAATAGATCTAAATGATAAGGGATAAAGAAATTAACACATAACAAAAAGGTAATAAACCACAGAAAGAAAGAAATGCCATGATTCGTAGATATCGGAGCAGAGGTCATGCAGCTTGTTGACGCCTTGGAATATAAGGAAAAATCACATGGTGAAGTACTGGAGAGTAGCAATCAGACTTGTTTTAGGTATCAGAAGCTTGTGCTGAGCAGCATTATGTTGATATAGCAACCAGCTGTTTGACCAGGTTGTGCATCTGCTCTACTAGGGTACTATCCAATGTGGCTAAATCAACATATTAGAGAAACATACAGACATCTGAAATTAGCAACCCCCAAAAATTCTGGAAATGCATAAATTCTCTCAGGTCTAATAAGGTTTTCCACAAAACAAAAAAAATAAAGCTAGCCTGTCACCAGACTTAATCCAAGGCATCTGACATAAAGTCACATATTCATAGCAATAACTAATGCCACTTTTTTTAGAACAAAATAAAACCATGTCATCAACGAATGCTTAAAAATGTCCTCCATTTTGTTTCAAGCAGTTGTCTCCCTTAAAGAATTAAGAAATACCTGTAATCAGTACAATATTCCTTTAATTTCCATTCTCATTACTTTCTTCCTACGATTTTCAATACTGTCACAGCATCTCTCTCTCTCTCTCTCTGTCTCGAAGCATTAGTACATATCTACAACTTGCCCCTCACTACAATGTTTTTTTGCCAAGCTTCATACATCCATTGACCATACCTCATGCTAAAGTCCAGCAACCTTCTTCAACTACATACTATAGATAAATTACAAATAGTTGCTGTTTAACAAAGATGCTGAAAAAAGTCTGTATTAACAAAAGTCTGGAGAGACATACTTTTGGATCAAAAAAGGGGCTTTGAAACAATAAATCATGACCATCTTCTCCAAGAACTTTCTTACTGTGTTTTTTTCAAGGTGTAACTTCTTTAAGAATTATTTAATTAATACAACTTTTGTAATTTCAGGTAACAACTATTTCCCAACTATTGACCATTTTACAACAAGGGTACCACAAGGCTCAGCAATATGGCCACTCAAAACATGTGGACTTGGCTTCCTGTTGAAATGTCACCACTCAAAATTTTGAGCCAACAAGCTGAAAAAAAGAGTCAAAACACAGGAAAAGAAAAAACGTTGAAGAATACTCTTCTCCTTTAAACTTCTTCTTTTTTTTTTTTTTTTTTTTTAGGGAGCAAGTCCCCCTCCACAATCTCAACTGTGTGTTGGGGTGCTACCCCTCACTCTCCATACTTATATATGCCAACTCCAGGATCACCATACCTCTGAGAAAAGGGAATATTCTGGAAAATGGCCATCTCACACTTGGGATATGTAAGTCCATTTTTCAGCCATTCAGTCTCTGTTTTTTATTACTCATTCTAGCTGGTCTCAACATTTGAAATGGTTACCATAGACATCACTACATATGAAGATGACATGATATTCACTGCAGCATGCAAGTCATCTTCACACCTAAATTCCCTCTCCAAATTGACTTCTTCTTAATTTGTAACTGCCTAATTCAAAACAAATTAACTCTAAAAACTATCAGATCAAAGGCCATGGTCAAGGTCATTTGCATCTCAAAGAAATTTTCTAATGCATTGCCATTGATTACTGCAGAACTCACTGGGACTATTCTCCTGTTCACTAAAGAACAAAGTTATTTGCAAGTTATGTTAGATGACACCCTCTCCGTCTGCAGTCATGTAGATATTACCACCTCAAAAATCTTGCAATGGATAAAGATAGCCTATATCATCACACAGCTGTTAATATGAGATGCTAGAAGGGCCATTGTTAATAATGTCTTACTACCAGGGCTTGAGTATGCACTATCCATTACTTTTTGTTTTTCCTAATAAAATACACCAATGTAAATCACAGAAAATAAAATTCCATAATTCACCAAACTTTCAGATGTTTATGAACACCACTATATTTCATTGCACCTGACAAAATAGTTAATCAATATATATTCTAAACACTTTCACATTTAAACTAGTTAATGGAGGATTTTATCCTCATCTGGCTAATAAACTAAATGATCTAAAGCCTTCATATGCCTTTACAAATAATGCTTCCCTAAAACTGTATAGAACTCTATCCACATTAACCTTGTGTGAAAAATATTTTTATAAATTAGATCCTGCTGCCAGAAACAATTTACCATTATAAATTAAAGCAATAGATACTTTATCATGTTTGAAGAATAAAGACAAAATAAAAATAAAACAATTTATTTAAAAATAAATGCAGACATTTTATCATCACATGCTAATGTAATCATATTCCAACTATGTATTTAATGCCTGCCAGTCCAAAAGACCTACACAACATTGATTGAGGATTGTATTTATAGTAAATGTAGTTCTTTGTTTCTTTGATTGAAGATTATATATATATAGTAAATGAACTATCTCTTTCTTACAGCATTGCCCTACATCCCCTGTCCTTTAATTCAAACCCTCCTGCCCTCTCTGCAAATTCTCAGTCTACTCCTCTTGACTTGTCACTATACCAGCAAAACTTTACTTTATTACTTCCACCTCAACTTACAAAGCCTTATCTTACTCATACTTAATTTATTATTACTTTACTTATTTTCTTCAGTTCAACTTGTCCTAATTTATAATTATCAGATATTGTTACTACTTTGTAATTGCTATTTATGCAATCTTGTCCTGCTTGTTTTGCCTTATCGTCACTTATTAAAATGTAAATAAACAATGTTTTTGTTGTTTATAATGTCTTTGCCCAATGCCCTAGGAGGTAGTTGAAAAGGTTCTGTAGCTATTCGCCATCATGCGCAATGAAATAAATATATC
This sequence comes from Protopterus annectens, assembly GCF_019279795.1. NCBI lineage: Eukaryota > Metazoa > Chordata > Ceratodontiformes > Protopteridae > Protopterus > Protopterus annectens. The sequence goes on from NC_056745.1 coordinate 1,279,432,521, forward strand.
CTCATAGACTTAATGCTCATATTACTTACAGTGCTTGACATACGGTGCCTAATGAAGGACCTGGTAGTGGATCCCTACTGATTACACTAGGATATTATATGAAGTTTGGTTGTTATGTTTTGCCAATATGGTAAACCTCATGGAATTTGTGGTTTTGCTATACTTATGAATACCAATATATTTGTACAGTTCAGTCTTGCCATTCTAAATACAGTGACCTTTTACTGACAATCTGAGGTTACATTATTTATTACCCTGACTTCTGTTTCACAGATAGTCAAGTACTTTGAATTTATAGTGCAACATGTTAACCAGCACAAATGATTTGCAAGGACAAAAGAGGAAAGAGATAAGACTATGTGTGGCTTCTATGACATTTCCCACTTCTGTAAAGTACTGTGTGCAATAAAGTGCTATTATGTGAATATAGAATTTCCTCCCAAGGACATAATTCCAACAATACATAAAGTATGATAGGCTGCCATTTACAGAATTGCCAGTAATTCTGAGATGCCCCGGGGATCATTTTACATCTATTTACAAAGTGTCTTGGTAGTGCTCTTATTAGATAGTCTGAGATGCCCAGAGACTGAAGCCTAGATGTCATAGTGGTCATTTTATATGTGAGTGTTTACAAGGTGTCCTGGCAGTCCTTCTAATTCCAACATTGGGCACGCATCAAAAATATAAGTCCATTTCAGAGTAAGATTATCCACAAAACCAACAGTTTGGAAAGTTCTGGGACAGAACTAAAGCCCCATCTTCAACAATGCTGAAAGTGCAAATGCTCTTCCTCATCAAACTAGCTCACTGGTATCACTGAAATAACAAAGACAAAGTATTACATCTCACTATGGTTCTTCTAACACCCTAGCAAACGTTAAAACTGGAGCATTTCAGCTACATGGCCTAACTCTTTTTCTTTACTATTCCCATTTCTAACCTCTCAATTTTCTTCTCAAATATCCTTTCATAAAACTGCTGTCACCCTACATCTGTACTCATACTGCATACATATTAACCTTACTTGTTAGTTGTCTTAACCTTCACCTGAAAGCAAAATATGTATTTCTTTTAAATGCATATATGCTGTACATAATGCATTAAAATGTGTGACCGTGCATTTATAGCATTCTCTTCTAACTATTATTGTTTTATTTTCATGTGTAGAACCTTGTTCTTAGTCATGTCTACTGAAGGACTATGTGTGGCAATGCTTGCCTGTATTTTTTCATTTTAAGTTTACCATTCCTCTTCTTCAATATGCCAAGTAAATTTAATTTCAATGTTATTATTACAGTTTTGGAGCTTTTCACTCTGGCACTCCACTGAAAATGGGTGCTAGTCCATTAGGAATTTCATGGTAAACAAATGCTAGCACATGCATACATACATAGCTATATACATCCATGCATATGTGCATACACAAATATATAAATAATTGAGGTGTCCTGGGTAATGATAAATGAAATGCATAGCTGTGTTGACTAGACTTCAGTCTCTGGGCTATGCCACATATGGGATAAAATAGAAAATATGATATATATAGTGTTCCCATTAGGCTTTGTTGGCCATTGCATGGTCTGGCTTCACTTTGCATCAGTCGTTATGTAAATACCTCATGAAATGAAAGGTGCTGATATTCAAAGCTGTCATGATTTGCATGGTTTATTACCAGGAGACACAGTAAGAAGCGATTGAAAATAAAATGGATGAGGAAGCAGCAGGAAGGTTTGAACACTTTGGCAGATGCAGAGATACCATGGGACATAGTGGCACAAGAAAGACAATAGGAAAGAGATGTGGGACATATTACTAAGGAAGTACGCTGATGGGTGACCATGGGAAAGGTAAATAGTGTCAGTGATAATGCCTGTGACATCAACATGGACTTACAACATGCCCAATTTCACACGTTACATTGTTGTGAAGAAGGGGCAGGCCTCAAGGTCTCTTTTAGCATGATGGCTGTGCACTTCTTAATCCAGGGCTTAGAAGGTGAAATTGTGCAAGATTCATAACTGCCTGTGACAGGGATGGTGTGCTATTATCTGACCTGGACCTTGATGATATTCTCTGTGGAGAGGGGCTTGTCTTGCAGTTAGGGCAGTATTGCAGACCATATAAAGTGGAATCATTCTCTCATGGCTCTAAGCATGACTGTTGAAGCTGCTCCCAAAAATGGCCGAAATACATGGCCACATTATGTCTTACCTTTCCTTGGACAACAATGCTAACTAGGGCAGACATAAAATTCTGTGCAGCCTGATGTTCAGTGCAGTAATGTTTGCACCACAGACTTCCCATAATAATTTCACAGTAACTTGTTTCTAAGCCCTCACATTAAAGAGCAGCACAATCACATAGGGCATGTAAGTCATCTATCAGCTTCATTGTCATGTAGAATGTGGAAACATATTCTTTTTTTTTTAATTCAAATATTTTATTCAATTTTCCATGAAAAATAAAAGACAACTAATGACAAACAGTATTCTCATTCTTAAGACAAAATAGTAACAAACAAAGTAAAAACTATTTACAATATATACATAGGCCTGAAGCAAACTGCAGATCACTGTTAAGATACACAAGTTCTTTTGTATAAGTATCAGTTCAGAAAGAGTTATGGTCCATTTGCAAAGTCTCAATAAGTGCTAAAACTTTTGTCCAAGGATTATTAACAAATGCCTTTGGATAGATTCTAAGTTCTTTGGTCTGAGTTTCTTTCATTGTCAGATCTTTTGCTGAACTGCTTATTAGCATCTTATGATGCCCACATATTAGGGTACAAATATGCTGCCTGAAGACATCAGAATCCCTTATACTGCTGGTCTGTGATGGTATGACCACAAGAAAGCAAAATTCACAACCAAAACTAAGGACTTAGAATGGCTGCAGGATTTCCTCTGGAGGAGATTCTTCCCCTACAGGGGAATGGCATCAGCTGAACAACTACAGCGCCAGGAGTCCAACTATCTCCAACTACATAAACCCTCTTCTAAGGGTTGTTCTCTGGTCAGGGGTGAGACAGACTGTAGAGTCAGCCTTGACTTCTGACTGTGACATATTCCAAATATCTCAGTTTCATTGCTAAACTCTGCCGTGGTGTGCATATCACCACCTTGCCTATCCACAGCTATTTGTATGCGTTTCCCATCACTGCCACTACCTGGGAAATGCATAATGGTGAAGACACCATAGGGATCTCCTTATATTATACTGCAGCTATGCCCTTGTGGCATGCAAGACAGGGTTTTATATGCAGCCATTTCCTTCACAGACAATTTTGCTTTCACTGATGGCTGCAACCTTTTGCAGTACTGATGTGTCTGTGGAAGGAAGGTGCAGCATGGCTATTTTGTTAGGGTGCATCCGCTAGTGACATACCTGTGTATGCAATTTAATGCTGCATACTAATATCCTGAATTATTAATTATACCTGAGATGTGGGTGGGATGACTCAAGCTAGTACCAGCATCCACAGCTCCACCAGTGATAAATCTTGTTCCAACTTTCCTCCTAGTGATCCAAAAAACTCTTCCAGGTCTGTCAGACTTGTTTTACCTGGTGCCCCAGCCCCTTTGCTAGATCTTTCCTTTGCAGGTTTCTATACCTTCTTTTTGGTATGTTCATGTATATCAGTCAGGTGACAGAAAAACTGACTCACTGTATGGTTTAGCCCACCCACTACACATATGTTCTGCAAAACAGATTATCACACAAGTCCAGAAATGGTTTGTCTATACCCTCTTTACATGTAACCCAAAACATGACATGTCTACAGATAGTGGGTTGGCTTCATTGACTTGAATGTACCTATAAGCTCTTAAACAGTAAAACGTAAAAAAAATGGGTATTTAAAAACCATCTATCTGCCCACCAATATGTCCTTCTGGGGTAATTTGCATACATCCTATGAAGGTCCACTAGAGGAGGATTAAGGTACTACACAGTGAAGCCTCGAGCTTGGCTGGGCCTTTCTTTCATTTTTTTTCAGAATGCTTTGTCTGTGAGACCTTTTTGTTTATTTATTATTTTTATTTTATTTTTATTTTATTTTATTTTACATTTGTTGACCGGGCTAGTCTAACTGGATACATGTCCATTTTCAGTAGAGGCCCGGGGAGATAAGCTCCAAGATAGAACAATGGAATTAACACAATAACAATTAGGAAACATGAGACAAATAAATCCTATTAACAGTAGCTATTAGAGGTTATTACAGTAAAATTTACAGTGCAGAATACAGGCATAAGATAGGATGCTAATACAATCAAGGTATTCTATAGATAGATAGTATAATAGATTAAATAGGACGGAGTTGCTGTTAATGAGTAGACGGGGTAGGAAGAGCAAAGTATTTAGAGACATATAGACTAGTCAAGTTTTGAGCAGGGGCATAACCAGTGAGTTTTGAGGAACACTTTCAATTTGTTTTTGATATATATATATATATATATATATATATATATATATATATATATATATATATATATATATATACACACACATATATATATATATATATATATATGTGTGTGTGTGTGTGTGTGTGTGTGTGTGTGTGTATACATACATTATTAGATAGATATAGATAGATACCATAGATAGATAGATAGATTTAGGGTTTTTGAATGATTTTTTACACTGTATCTCTGCTTTGTTGGTTCACCTGTTGAGGAAGATTTGGCAGATGCTCCTTGATTGACATCTCACTCTGTTGCAGCTTATAGTGGGTCTGATGAGATATATATGGCTTACCTATGAGAAGAAAACAATACCCTCATGTAGACACTTTTGTCCCAACACATTGGCCAATCATAGCTGTAGCTGATGGTGAAGGCTGCAATGCATGACAAAACTGTACATTGGATTGGCCAGTGTATTGAATAGATAAAGGCCTCCTGCAGTAAATAAGAAAGCCATGAAGGCAATATTTCTGGACCAACATGCTACTGGAAAGTCTGGTATCATATGAAGTGATTACAGTAGATTATCAGTTGGCAATGATTCCATGTAGGTATCATTCTGTGCTATCATGACAGCCATTAAAAGTCAATACCTACCGCTTGATCTCAGTGGTGTGAAACCTCTTTATATTTAATCATGCCCTTTACCTTGCTTGTGGTGTAACACTTGTCATCACATCTTGAGTGTAAATTTGTCTGCAATGTCTTGTGCTTGCTTTTTTTCACATACACATTATCCTACACTTATTTGTCATACCTAGGATTCCAAAACCTTTCCCTTTTATTGTGGGTGGTTGGAGCAGCCACACACACACACACACACACACACACACACAAGCAAGCATGGACATAGTAATGGTGCAGTGGTGTAATTCAAAATGGTAAAAAAGATAACTGGAAGAAAAGCGGTATGTTCGTAAATAATATTAGCAACAGAATTTGACCCAGCTGTAAGGAGAGCTGTGATAACATAGTAAATTGTTTCTGTTCATTCAAAGAAATGTGTAAAAGAATTTGTTCTAAAATGATACTGAATATAGATAAAACTGAATAACTTCTTTCAGTGGAGTGTATCATGTAAAATAAAATGTGTAAAATGATATAAGATTGTACGTTTGTAACAGCTAAATATTTATACAGTTAAGCATGAAACTAAGCTCTGCTTATTGAATATGAAATTAGTTCATTTTTCCAGTGTTAATGCTTTAATCTGAAAAGGACCGAGTTAGATCACACGATGGTTTCCTTGCTTGAACTCAGGATTGCTGAATCTTGGCCTTTTCACTGGGACATGTGACTTTGAAAACAAGATGGATATTGTCTATATACAAACTAAAACCACAGACAATCTTGTCAGAGAGCTTGTAAACTGAGGTATTGCCTTTGTGTTCAGCTGTAATATAACAGTTACAGAATGCATAAATTACTGCTACACGCTAATATTAAAATAGAGAGCAAACTACACTGCCTAAAGTAACTTTGGAATTCAAGTTTGGATTTAAAATGTGGAAACAATAAAGACTCAACATATCTTTAACAAGAAAACAGATACTTTTTAGTTTGGATTTGGACAACCATTGAAACAGTCTTAGTAAAAGTGAATATTTCTAAATGATTTGATAAATTATGGAATGCTATGCTATTTTACATTTTAAGACATTACGGTTTTGGTACTCATAAATCATTTTTACAGGTTTACTTTCATCCGGATTGATTCCTTGTGTGAATGATCATTTAAGCTTTCCTTTATTGTTGAAAAACAGGGTTAGGCAAAACTGTGTACTTGGCCCTCTTTTAGGTGGCTGGGTTATGAATGGTATTGCTTGTAAGGTGAGGTCTGAAGGATGTTTTCCATAGTGGAAGAATGAGGATAACATTGTGTATTGATTTATGTAGATGGTATTACATGTTTCATTCGTAATGGTATTAAATATCATGACATTATTGAATGTTTGAAGGCTGTTTTACAAGAAGTTGGTTTGGCTCTCAGTAAGGATAACAGTATTTTCAGAGCAACAGCTCTGGAAGTCTTTTATTAGTGTTTTGGGTAAATCTTGTGGTACCCAGGACTGGATAAAGGAATCTTATTTATTTATTTATTTATTTATTTATTTATTTATTTATTTATTTATTGGCATTTGGTGACCAGAAAAGTCCAACTGGGTCAGGAACCTATTTTCAGCAAAGGCCCAGGGAGAAAAGCTCCAAAACAGGTACAAAAACATAATATTTTTTTCAGTTATAACAAAACAGTACATATCTTATAAGTATAGACATTAGTAGCTTTTACAGTTATACATAAGTATTCATATTTCTAAATATAGTACAGTTTGCAATGTGGATAGATAAGATTAGAAAGCAAACTGTAAATAATTCAGTCAAAGTCAAGTTTAGAGCTGTACTTTACTGACAGAGCATAATAAGTTAAACAGAAGACATAAAAACATAGAAGTTGTGCTCTGTATGTATAAGAGTAGAAGTTAAGTAATGGTAGAAGAAACAGAGAAGAGAGTAAGATTAGGTTGAGAATTGTAGTAGAAGTTAAGGATTAATAGAGAAATTAGGTGATGAAAAGGAGATAAATGTGGAATACACTTGTGTGTGTTATAAGAGAATATTATAGAGTGATGTGGTAGGGAAGTTAATATGGTAGATATTGTAAGAGGTATAAGATAATAATATACTGAGAGATTTCAGCTTCAAATATAAAAGGAACCCAGACAAATTATTTTTAAAATGCAATAATGTTATTGCATAATCCAAGAGAAACAAACTGCAATAAACAGCAAATATGACAATAAAGCTTCAATATGTGCAAGTACTAGCACTTTATACATAAGAAAGATAAGAGAATATCTAGAACAAAAAAGGGAACAACAATAGCAGAGTAGTGAGAACACCATGAATGCATTGAAAGTAAAATAATATACAATTTCAGTACAACATATCAACATTCGTTAGTTAGAGCTGACATATTAGTACTAATGACAAAGATAAACAAAATCCAATACTCATTCCAATTATTCATGTTTTATTGATGGCTGTACCATTTACTCAGCTTATATTGTGCTTAAGAGTGGAGTAAATTACTTAGAAATATATTTTTTCCTAAGATCTTTATGAAGAAAATATGTTAAATTCCTTTTGCTGGGTGAGTTGCTTTGGGTCTTATGTCCTTTATTTGAGCAGCTAGAAGCTGTGTTGATCAGTATTTTTCTGTTATTTGTAAGTTGCATCCGACAGGAAGTATTATTTTATATTCTGGATAGATGGATTTATTTTGATTCTTCCTTTTTTATTTTTGTGTTTTTTATATCTGTGTAGGTTAATATGTTTGATTAGAGAGGGTGATATTTGTTTATCAAATGTATTATCTCTTAACTTCATAGATTCAAAGGTACTCAATAGACTTCTGATCCATCAGGATCTTTAGAGGCCTAACCCCACGTTCCTTTGTCTTTAGCCCTTTAAATTTAAGTATGAATGACCCAGAGCTGAGAAGAACATGCTCATGTTACTCTTTCAGCAGGGGGCAAGGGTGCCAAACCATGGGTGAATCTATAGTTTCCCATCCATTTTTTTCCAGATTATCTTTGATTAGAGTAAGAGAAATAATTTATTTTATATGGAAAGGAAGATGATTTGAACCAAGCTTAACTGAGGTGGACTACCAGCCACAATTCTGAGCTGAGATACCAGATGACTAGAAACTTCTGAGCTTCCCAAAAAACATAATTTTTTTTTGCTTGATTATACTATTTACTGCACTTTTTATTGTATTCTGCATCTTTAATATGGTATTTTAATACTGTAAACTAAATTGCACTGTTTGTACTACATCATCTCCCTTACTGTGCCTGTTAAATCATATTTTATTGCTACTTTCTTTGTTTGCAAAGTAATTGTTGCTACTATTCACTGTTTGCTAAGCGTCTGTTCTGTTTGTTTTGTTTTCCTGTCAACCAGTGTTTTAAATAACTGATTTGTTTGCTGTTTAAAACATGCTTTATTGTCTCCTTGCTGTCTTTCTGCTGTTTAAAGCATTTTAGTGTCTAAATGCTGTTTTTCTGCTGTTTAAAACATTTTTAGTGTCGCACTGCAGTTTTTCTGCTGTTTTTTAGGTTTCCTGCCTAATTTATTGTAGCTAGTAGCTGTAGCATAGTCCAGATACAGGTTTGCTGCATCTGGGCCTGTTTGTAGTGGCTGATGTATTCTGAGCACATTTTCCAAGCCATCTTTGATTGGAAGGGGCCCTTCTGCACTCTTATGAGAGAAGTGTGCTGAGTGGAGCCTGTCTGGTGAAGGCTAATTGGTCTAGGGCTTGGAGTAAGCACCCTCGTTGGCTCCTTTGAGTTTTTATTTTTTTTTAAGTTTTTAGCTTCTGGTATTTAAGCCCCACATTTTGTCAGGTTTCTACTTATCTGTGCATCATGCAGCACCATGCACTGCTACACAATTGTCTACCATAGCCAGGCAGATAATTTCAACACTTTTTTTCCTTAGATACAGCTGTAGTACATTAGTGTAGTCTTCATCTTTAGTACATCTGCATTCCAAGAAGTATTGCTAGTAAGCTGTGACCTATTAAACCACCAGCCGAAAACTCCATCAGAAACATCCGTCTACAGAGCACTTCCTAGATCAGTCCTGAAAGCACCCCCTTTGTGCTAAAAGTTTTTCAAACCTAGGATTATGGCAGTTAGACTACCCTTGTTCCCGCTGCCAACCTTGTTGACTTGTGTCTCGTGAGGCAGTGTAGTAAAAGCCTCATGTACACTGACAACATTCTACTAATAACTTACTCTAGCACAGAATGTGAGAGATGTATCTACATGAAGAATCTTGAATCCCTGCTTTCTCACACTCAAAACAGTAACACTGAAGAGGTTGTCAGCTCACCCATCAGTAGTTATGCACATCATACCTCTCAACAGTACAGATGTTTGCATAATGTCCAGATTTTTGCCTCATATTTTTGGGCTGTTTTTCATAAAATTTCGGTTTTCTAGCAAATAAGTGGCAAATCATTAAAGATTAAAGTTAGAAAACAATAACAGATATTTGGGTTTCAGACTACATACCCTTCAGAAAATTCATGCTAATGCAAACCCTGTTGTTCTAGTAACTTTCTATGTTTGTAAGAACAATATTTAAAAATTATCTCTATTTTTGGAACTTTGTCCCACTTTTATTTATGATGTTATCCAGATTTCTTGTTCTAATAGGTGGAGAGATATGATGCACATAGTACTATTCATACACACAGTACACACCCAACACATAAATCAACATACACAGAGGTTCTCTCAAAAAACTTACTGAAACACCAGAGACCTCTAAAACAAGACTGCTGTAAGTAACACAACTCCCACAGAACTCAAGACACATAGCAATACCAGTGTCTCACCTATCAAGCCCTTAAGGTGTAACACTCAAAAAACAAATGTTCTTGTCATTGGAGACTCCATAGTGAGATATACAGATGTCCCACACACCAAATCAGATAAGGAGAAAGTCATGGTCAGCTGTTTGTCCGGTGCCAGGATTTGTTAGATCACATATGCACTCAGGTCTCTCGGCAACAAGTACCATTATGACTCTGTCATAGTTGATGCTGGAGTGAATGACCTGAGATGTACCTCACTGGACTATATGAAGACAGACATGATTGAGCTTTCTGAGTATGTGTCCCAGGCAGGTAGTCCCTAGCCTTGAGCAGCATATTACCTTCACCTAGAATGATGCCACAGTAGAAACAAAAAATTATCAATTTCAATAACTGGCTTAGTTTTTGGTGTTATTCAAAGGAGATACTGTTTCCATCAGCCTGGGATGACATGTTTGACAAACCTCGCTGCTTTTGCCCGAGACAGTTTGCACCTGCCACCACTAACCTTTCAGCTGCAGGCAAAAGTTCTTGCCTCCCCATAGTGCTTTTTTAGGCAAGGTCTCAAAAACAAAATTGCCAATGTGAAAATTGCCAACCATAACAAAATAAGGGTTATGCTGCTAAATGGTGGGAGCTTAAACCAAAAACTGCACACCCTGGAAGCACTTCTGTCACTGGAAGATGTATATGTTTGTACAGTCATAGAAACCTGGTTCATGGACTCAGACAGTACCCCAGCCTTGCAAGACTACAATGCCTTTCACACCTTCAGAATACAAAATGAACATATCAGAACCAAAGCAGGCAGAGTTTCTATCTATATTAGAGATAAAGTCACCTCATGACTATTTAAACTGAACAGAAAACTCCATGGAGTTACGCCAAGTTCAGATTGCTGTGGGTAAGACCCATATTCAAGTCATAGCTAGTTGTAGATCCCCCCTCCATGGATCATGATGTGCACGAGGTCTACTTGACCAAGCTGGATTCAAGCCAAACATTGCCAAGAAGTCTGTTCATGGGGTATTTCAATTATTCCATCATCAACTGGGAAACCTACTCTAGCTGTAACTCACTACCACAAAAGTTCCTTGACTTTGTTAACTCAAATGCCCTGGAACAAATTGTTCAAACCATAACAAGAGGAACAAACATACTAGATCTGGTCCTCACTAACATGACAAACAGCTGTAACTGCCGGACCCTCATCAGTTAAATCTGACCACAAATCAGTCACCTTTGAACTGGCACTAACACCAGAACTCACAAAGGGTGAAGTCAGACTAAAAAGCTTCACCAAAGCAAACTATACCCCTTTGTGGGAAGGTATAAATGCATTCCAAACCCCACCCCTAGCTGGAAGTGTTAACTACACCAAGGCTTACACTAAAGCCCTGTACAATCACTTGTATAAGTGTATAGACTTGGCTGTTCCAGAGAGAATGAAAACCAGAGGCCCAGTTTAAAGGAAGCTGCCCTGCTTCAGCTTTGTTGATTCAGCATCAACAAACTTTACAAAAAACACAAAAAGTTGGTGTCTAGGAAAACTAAGGTGAGGCTCCAACAATGGAAAAGCTCTGTCCTCATCCTCAACAGACAAATAAGAAAACATGTCAAATCTTCTAAAGGTAACTTTGAGAAAAACTTAGCAATCACAGCCAAGGATGACCATAAGACCTTTTACAGCCACATACCTAGACTAAAAGGTAGGACCCAAGCATGTACTGAACTAATGACTAATGGTATCACACACTGATCCAGCAGAGATAGCAAACCTGCCAGCAGACAGATTTGGAGAAAATTTCACTCCCTTATCCTCACCAAACTTATCATAAAACCTTGCCCCAACTTTCCCCTCACCCTACATATCTGAAGAGTAGGTCATTAAAGCCTTGCCTAAGGCAAAAAACACAACCGCTATTGGAGCAGATGGCATCCCAGGCTGTCTACTAAACCAACTAAAACATAAACTAGCATAACCAATAGTACTCTATTCAATCACATCCTAGCCATAGGCTTTGCTTCTGTGGAATGAATAACAGAAACAGATCTTCCCCTCCAAAAAGGTGGCTTAGAAACAGACCCAGAGAATTATAGACTTGTAAGTCTGACCAGCCTCATCTATAAAGCTGTGGAACGTATCATCATGGACCTCATAAATAAAGACATAGGTGACCTCCAAACACTGAATCTGACCCAATTCAGCTCCAGCAAGGGCAGATCCTGCCTATTAAACCTGGGAGATTTCTTCAAAAATGTGACCAGAGCCATTGACGAGGGCAAATATGTGCACACAGCATACTTCAACTTGGCAAAGGCCTTTGACACAAACCCACACTCAGGCATTACTAATAAATTTAGCAATCTGGCTCACAAACTGGTCACACACTATCAAAGTGGGTGACTCCACATCAACCAGTAGACCTGTCACCAGCGGTGTGCCACAAGGGTCAGTGCTGAGCCCCCTACTGTTCGGTATATACTTCTTAGACGTTCAGGCCAAAACTAAGGGGGTGTGGCTGACCAGTTTGTGGATGACTGCAAATTGAGTACAATTATTGAATCTGCAAATGATGTCAGTATACTTCAGGAGTGTCTTATGCAGACCAGTGACTGGTGTCTTAGTCACGGTCTTAAACTGAATGCAAAGAAATGCATCATCTTTCCCTTAGGTAAAAACAATGGCTCTTTACACTATCAAATTTACAACAATAACCTATGTGCCTATGAAGTGGTAAGAGTTCTGGGATCACAATTAGACTGTGACCTTAACTTTGACTACCATGTGTCTACTGTAATGAGGAAGTCTTTCAATATAGCTCACTCGATTAGCAAAGGCATCACCTCTAGAGCAAAGGAGGTTATAAACCCTCTATATTCATCACTAATCAGGCTCAGAATTGAGTATAACACCCCTTTCAGCATGTACTATACAAAGTAACTGCAGCAACTGGAAAGACCATAGATGTTTCTAACTAAGATCAAGGGACTCCAGCACATGCCTTACACAAACTGACTAAACTCCATGTCACTATATTCAGTATCGTATAGACTTCTTAGGGGAGACTTATGCCTTGTTTACAAAGCAATCTCTGACCCAAACCTAATGAATTTGCTTCACATCCATATGCTGGAGGGACAGATTTGTCTTCCAGTAACTGCTGCATCTTTGGAATAGGCTGCCAATTCACGTGAAGCAGAGCACCTCTATGACACTGTTCAAAAGGAACCTGGACAAGTGGATGGCTCACCATAAATTCTTACCAGATATAGTGCCCACAATCCTTCTGGACATGGGTAGTCATTACTGAATACAGTTCTGGGTATTGACTAGAGTATTTATGGTATTACTTTGGGATGAAATGGCTAGGCTTGAAATGACCTCCAGGTCAATACCTAGTAACCTTCTATTATCCTATGATCCTACAAGAAGTGGTATTCTCTGTGATAGATATCTGTCTTCCAGCATGTTGATTTTATGATTAAAAATAGATTTAAGACCTCTTAATCAGATGTATATTCGATCATTGGATTTGTTCATGTTTAGTAGATCAGAGAGGGTAGAAACTGCTGAGTCTGTTTACACAAAAATAGATTATTCCTCACTAGCCTGTGAGATACTGAGAAGAGGGACAAGGCTTTGAGATGGTCAATGTAGTGTTCACAATTTATCCCCTTGATTTTCTTGGTGAGATAGTGTTGTGGTCACTCAAATTATATTAAATTTTTAGACAGGTATGTAAAGAAGAGTATTATACTGAATGATTGGCCTAATAATTGCCAAATTTGGTGGAATAATCACATCCTTGGACCTAGATGCCATACCCTTACTAATAAACTGTGCAGTGAAAAATAACTTTTGTAGAATATTGGATATATTGTGATCCATGGACAGTTTTTTACTCACATAGGCCCCCAGGTCCCCAACTACTGAATGAATTCTCAAGCATGTGTTATCAATGTGACAACATCAGGGAATGTTATGTTTGCCAAAGGAGACTATTATACATTTTTAGCAGTTAGTTTTTGTCCAAGATTATGACATCAACTATTTGCTTGGGTAAGGCCCTTTTGGAGGAGCTTCATGTCCTCTGGCAAGTTTATGATGGCACTACATTTATAGTAATCTGCAAGCTTAGACAGTCACAAACTCTTTACATTAGCTTTGACCACTGAAAAGTAAATGCCAATGAGGAGCAGCTTAATAACTGAACCCTAGAGTACAAAACTAGTGACAAATCTTTTGGAGGAGACGGAACCATATACCCTAATTTCCCGGGTTTTGTTTGTCATCTGATTTGCTATCCAATGAGTAATGAAGGGATTAACATTTCACCTGGAAAGTTTATCAATAATACCTGAGTGTGGGATGGTGTTGAATGCATTTGCAAGATATCGATATGGGGTATGTACTAATTTTCCCACACCCATTGCTTTATTAGCCTTCTCAAATAAATCATCCAGGTTAAACAAGCAGTATCCATCCTTGACAAAGCAAGCTGGCCTGGGTCAAGAATTTGTAGGTTACCTATGTCCTAAAGTATTAATTCCATAATGATCTTCTTAGTAGTGTTACAGATGAGGTTGGTCAGAATTCTGAGTCTGTAATTAATGCGGTCCAATGATGCCCCTGCCTAAATATAGAGACTGATAATGAGTAGCCTCTGTAAGGAGTTTGAAAGGTCCTGTTTCAAGCTGGTCAGTAAGCAGTCTGGTATATTATCCTGCCCCATAGAAATAGTGTTCTTGGCCTTGGAAAGTGCTTTGAGGTCTTGTTCTCGGGAAATATGTGGGCAAGCTGTAGATGCATGTATGTGATCATGGAATGTAGGGGGGAGAGGGGATGATATCTTCTAGTAAAATGCCTATGTCCTCAGTGTCTGAATAAGTCATGTCATATACTATTAGCTTTTTGATGACACAGGTAACGTTTTTGAGGTTTCTAACATAGTTAAAGAAGCCTTTATGGTTGTCTTTTGCAGGGTTGGCTATTTATACCTTATATTAATCTATGACTGATTTGATTAGATATTCAAGTTCCTTGCTAAGTTTAACAAGTGCTTTTTTGACATCTTGTTAATAGCATTTATTATTGAGTACAATTAAGTTTTTTTTCTATTTCATTGTAGAGCCTGTTTTATAGTTGGTTTCTACCATAGAAGTTTATTTTTAAATTTCACATTGCAATTGCTTTGGATGGGGACAGCTGCATCTTTGCAACTATTCACATGTGAATAGAATTTGGTAGTAAAGGATTTTGTATATGCAGCAGGGTTTTCGGGCTGGAGGGGAGTGCTGAATTTTACCAGGTCATTTCTCAGTTTTTGTAGATTAGCCTTTGCATAATCTTTGAATATCAAGGTATTTAGGATGCTTGCAGTTTCAGTCTTATGATAAATGTGGCTGATTTATAGACCAATCTGATGAGGGAGGAATTTGCAACTGGTAGGGAACAGAACTGTCTCATACTGGTAAGGATCAAGTCAAGGATTTTGTCTTTCCTAGTTGGAGTACTGAGTAACATGTCTAGAGAGTTTGCATTTATAATGTCCAGAAATCTGTGGGCATACACGGTAGGGGATGTATATGTGTCCCAGTTGATGCAAGGATAGCTGAAATCCCTAGGATGATGGTGTTTAACCTACCCCCAGATTTAATAAATTCCATGTAGGCATAGTGCACAGCCTACATGGAAGGTACCGTGGATGTGTATGCGGTCACCCTTGGTAGCCATGCATATTAATGATGGTGCATTGCTGAAGGAGAGATGTGGAATATGGTTATTGAATCAGTGTAGGAAGTGTGTTACTAACTGTCTCTGCAGATGAGTAACAGAGTAACAGACCCCCTGCACTGTCAAAGTGCATTAAATCAATGTCTGTATATCTATTAAGATTTTTGTTTGTTTTTGAAGTCTGCATGGGGTGGTGTGGTGCATGGCAATTGACACATGCCAGACATCTAAAAATAGAAACCAGATGAATTTAATTATGAATTCAAATGTCAAGTTTAAGCATAGCTGAGCAGGTTTGTGAGGAATGGTGCAATGCTCAGCAGTGCTTAAATCTAGTTGAGAGGTATATGTAAAAGTATAGCAGCATTCCAAATATCCATGTAGCCAACTGAATAGAGTTACGGCCTCCTGTGCAGTAGGTTCAGGATTTGAATACACGGAAGGGAAATTAAGTAATTTTTTGCCATTACAAATTATGCCAATAATTTTCAAATCATGATGTGCTGCACTCAGCTAAGCTCTGCTAAGCCTTGCTAAGCCATGATAAGCCTTTCTTAAACAATTTCTGTTTAAGCACCACTTCACAGTGCTTAGCACCACTTTGCTGTGCTTAGTTGGTTTGCACACTACTAAGCATCGCTAAGCATTGCCAGTTTATGCACAGCTCAGCTGCATGCTGCTAAGCAATGCTCCACATTTTTAAATATTGCCCAGTGGTGCATAAGGGTGGGAAAAAGATGGGAATACACCATAATCCATTTGAGTTCTGTATCTGAAGGATACAATGACAGGTGTTGGAGAGGGTTTGCACTTTTGGATGCAGCAGTGGGACACTGAGGCGTCCAGGGTCATGGTCAGATGCCTAGTGAAAAACCATGAGGACCAGCTCATGCAGGGAGGTTACCAGGGCTTGGAGTACAAAGCAGGGGCCTGGGACTGGCTGGTAAGGGACCTCATCAGTACAACTGGTATCCCTGCACAGATAAGTAGTGTTGACACAACCATGACAACCTGAAAAGAAGGAAGGGGGCTCTCATGGATGCCTGAGTCCAAGAATTTTGGACGAGCAATGGGGCGGGCAATGTTCTACATGTGTGCGAGTATGTTTACCTGTGTTTCACCAATATTTTATTTTGAATGTCTGCTAAACTGGCATGCATAATGGTGTGTTTCTCTCCTACAGCTGCAGAGGTGAAAGCTCACAAAGTTGAGGTGCATGCAGGGTGCATAGCTAGGTTGTGCCCTGAGTTTGGTGAGTACAGCTATATTATGCTATCTATAGTCAAACAAGACAGAAAAAGAGTAGAGCATGAACCATTTATATACAAAACATTTGTAGTGCAATAACTTTGGAATTACAGCTGCATATGGAAACTATTCCAGTAACTGCATGAAGGTATCTGTAATAAACTGTTGTGCAATACTTGTGGAATTAGAGCTGATATTTCAACCCAGTAACAATATATTGTGTACACCTGCATTTTATTTAGTGATGTATAGGTTACCTAGTATCTCTGTCATGATTGTATTACATGCATGTGTGTTCAACTGTCACTGCACTGTACTACTGTAGTACTACTACCAGGTCATATTTTGCTTCCAGGTGAGCTCTAGGTAAATATTAGTCAGATTTCAGAAGTGACTCAGTAGCTTAGTTTGTTAAATGCTGTGCACAAAGTACACTTTTACACACACACTGACTAGGGTTCGAATTCAGTACTATGTACTAATAAATATTACTGATTCAGATATGTTATGATGACAGATATTCTCTCCAAAGGGACTACTGGTACATGGGTGGGGTAGCCTGTATTATGTATAAATAATTGTTTATTCAGATTTCACAGACTGTTAAAATCATTACCATGAATGAACTATTAATGCATGAAATAAAGGAAATATGTGCAATAATAAAATATATTAACATACAATAAATAAAATGTATACTGTTGGTATGGCTATATTCCTGGTATGTCATGAAACAGTTGCTGCAGTCAATTACCACATGTGATGCATGTGTCCCCTGCAAGCACTGCTATCAGGATCTTCCCCATGCCTGCCAGCAATATTACAGTATCAGTTACGTATTGATTACAGATAGCATTCTCTTCACAGGAACTTCAGGTAAATGGTTGAGATAGCTGATATTATTGTGTAAATAATTGTTTGTTCAGATGTCACAGACTGTTTAAATCATTACCACCTATGTGCTATTAATGCATAAAATAAAGGACATATGTTAAATAATAAAATCATCATCTTCTTTCGGCTGTTCCCATTAGGGGTCGCCACAGCGGATCATCTGTTTCCATTTCTTCCTGCCCTCTGCATCATGCTCTTTCACACCAACCACCTGCATGTCCTCTCTCACCACATCCATAAACCTTATCTTAGGCCTTCCTCTTTTCCTCTTACCTGGCAGCTCCATCCTTAGCATCCTTTTCCCAATATACCCAGCATCCCTCCTCAGCACATGTCCAAACCAACACAATCTTGCCTCTCTTGCTTTGTCTCCAAACTGTCCAACCTGAGCTGACCCTCTAATATACTGATTCCTAAGCCTGTCCATCCTAGTCACATCCAGTGCAAATGTTAACATCTTTAACTCTGCCACATCCAGCTCTGACTCCTGTCTTTTTGTCAATGCCACTGTCTCCAACCCATATAACATAGCTGGTCTCACTACCCTCTTGTAGACCTTCCCTTTCACTTTTACTGGTACCAGCCTGTCACAAATCACTCCTGACACTCTTCTCCACCCATTACACCCTGCCTGTCCTCTCTTCTTCACCTCTCTTCCACACTCACCATTACTTTGAACTGTTGATCCCAAGTACTTAAACTCATCCACCTTTACCAACTCTACTCCCTGCATCCTCACCATTCCTCTACCATCCCTCTCATTTACACACATATATTCTGTTTTAGCCCTGCTGACCTTCATTCCTCTCCTCTTTAAAGCATATCTCCACCTCTCCAGGGTCTCTTCAACCTGGTCCCTACTCTCACTACATATCACAATGTCATCTGCAAACATCATAGTCCAGGGTGCCAACTGTCTGATCTCATCTGTCAACCTGTCCATCACCACTGCAAATAAGAAAGGGCTCAGAGCTGATGCTTGATGTAATCCCACCTCCACCTTAAATGTATCTGTCACTCCCACTGCAGTCCTCACCAATGTCACACTACCCTCGTACATATCATGTACCACTCTTACATACTTCTCTGCCACTCCCGACTTCCTCATACAATACCACAACTCCTCTCTAGGCACCCTGCCATATGCTTTCTCTAAGTCCACAAAGACACAATGCAACTCCTTCTGACCTTCTCTATATTTCTGCAACAACACTCTCAGAGTAAATATTGCATCTGTAGTGCTTTTTCCTTGCATGAAAACATACTGCTGATCACTAATCATCACCTCCCTTCTTAACCTACCTTCCACTACTCTTTCCCATAACTTCAAGCTATGACTGATCAATTTTATCCCTCTGTAGTTACTGCAGCTCTGCACATCACCCTTATTCTTAAAGATAGGTACCAAAACACTTTTTCTCCACTCCTTAGGCATCCTCTGACTTTCTAAAATTTCATTAAACAATCTGGTTAAAAATTTCACTGCCATTTCTCCTAAGCACCTCCATGCTTCCACCGGTATGTTAAATAATAATATAAAATAAATAAAAAATGTGTACTCTTGGTATGGCTATATGCCTGCTGTGACTTGGAAAGGTTGCTGCAGTCAATTACTACATGTGACATGCATGTCCCTTTGCATGCACTGCTATTTGGTTCTATCCCCATGCCTGCCAGCAATATTATGGTATCGGTCACGTATCAATTACAGATATCATTCTCTCCACAGGAACTGCAGGTAAATGGGTGAGATAGCTCATATAATTGGGTAAATAATTGTTTGCTCAGATGCCACAGACTGTTGAAATAATTACCACCAATGTTCTATTAACACATAATATAAAGGAAATACACAAAATAACAGTAAAACATAATAAAATAAAATAAATAAATAAAATGTGCACTCTTGGTATGGCTGTATGCTTGGTGTGCCTTGAAAAGTTTGCTGCTGTCAATTAATACATGTGATGCACATGTCCCCTGCAGTCACTGGTATTGGTTTTTATCCCCATGCATGCCAAGCAAGACATGACAGTTGTGTACTCTTTTTTACTGTACACATGCATGTCTCTCAAGTGTCACGCTGTCGTGGAATGAAATTAATGTTGAGTAATCCCTCTGTCACAGATATATCATCAACATGGTTATATGTCATTAGCAAAGTAACAGTACATCAGCCCACAGTACACCATGGTAGTTACATACAGTAGGTCCACCTGATGTGCAAGTGTACTTTGTAGCTGTGCACCTGCAGGAGTTACTGCTTGGCCCATAGTGTCCCATGCAGAAAGCTTGATAGGTATGTACTTGCTACAGCAGCTATAGGGGACATTTACACATAAAGAAAGGACAGACTTGTAGAGTAGATAGCATTACTGTGGTCAACTATATAGCCCATGATGGTATTAATGGACTGTATTTCTCTCTCACTTCCCACCCCTTATTTTCATAAATGTATTATTGTTATATATCGGTTATGATTTACTATTAACATATGTTGTACCATAAACTTTATTTTGGGGCATGTGTTTTATTAATGTTGTGTATTACTGTGTTGCATATTAACATATCTTGTTGAATTACCTATTCTGTTGGCCTTATGCCGTAACTGTTATTGGCATGCTGTTAATATACAGACTGTTCTGTTATATATTGTTGTGTTTCACATGATATGCATTGAAATGTCCTGGGGTTATTTGCAATGTTCTGACATGCTGTTATTACTAACAATGGTTTTGTTCTTAACTCACCTATATGTATTGGTGTACCTGCATAACCACAGCACAACAGGGTAGACCGGTTCTTGGTGATCCACCTACACTACCTCAGATGGCTGTGGCACCAGGTTCCAGTACATCTGAGACCCAAACTGGTGCTGTCCTCTCCACTGTCCTTGCACCACCTTTGGGTGGAACTGGCTCAGGGGACTGGGCCCACCCCCTCGGGAGTGGGGGCAGAGGGGGAGTTGTCACACAAGATTAGCTACTGGCTATGGTGTGCAGGATTGTTCATAGGAGCTATGAACAGCACCTGCTCCAGACTGAAGGCAGACTGGAAAACCTGGTAGGGCCTGGACGCCCTGGTGCCCAGCCTCCAACACAGCCACCTTCTAGGCAGTAAAGGAGGAGTGCCGACTGGCCATTTGTGGAGATCTCAGTCATCCTGCTGCCATCTGGAGGCAAATTCACCTCAGATTCCACAACACCCTCCCCATCCAAGGTGTTTACTCCCTCATGTGTCATACACTTCCCCTGTCAGCTGTCTTGTCTATCTGCAAATGCAACCTCTCCTACCCAACTTGCCTTCTCACATGTAACTCATCCATCCCCCAGCATTCCACTCTTCCTTAATTAAAAAAAGGTGGACGCCTGTCCCACAAAAAAAAAAGTATTGCCCCATACATACCCCTCCATTTCACACACGTGTCCATTGGACAGAACTAATTATGCAATTAATCAATTAACACATTTATTTTGTCCTCACCCATCTCTCTGAGGTGTGAGGCTTCAAATTCATGTACAAAATTCAGTAAAACCTGCACAGCTGTTGTACAAGAAATAGAAAGCAATGGTCCTTTCCTACATTCTTCCTGCACAACCCTACCTGCCTTTCAGTATGTTTCCCCCCCTGCTTGTCCCAATTTTACCACTGTCTTATCACCCCTTTTTCTTTTCTTTATTAATTTTTAGTGCAGATTTGCACAGAGTTAAGTGGTGGGTCATGCAGACCTGCGCACACCTGCTTAACAGTGCTTAAAAGTCCCCTAGTGGTCTTATGCATTTCTCACAGCGTTCGACAGATCAGCAAAATAATCTCACTTGTCACATCTTGAACCAATGCCCCTGTCAACTACAGCATAGTGTATTAGCCCACTAGGTCACTCAACTCTTAACTAACACAGCTGTTTCCAGCAAAGTGTACTGATTGCCACTGACAGACTGCAAGTACATATAAAGGGAAAAATGGGTGTGTACCTGGGACTGTGATACAAACACTACACCAGTACACAGCCAAATAAAGAATAATGGATGTACATCAGGAGTGGGAAAGCAGGCATACCTGTCAACTGTACAGATTGTTGCAGAATGTTCAAAGTTTTGCACCCTATTTTTGACCTGGTTTTCATAACATCATATTTGTCTGGCAAAGTACTGGCAAGTCTTCAAAAAGTGAGGTTAGAACATCACGACAGACATTTGAGTTTCACACTTCAGACCCTTCAGAAAACACATGCTAATGCAACACCTGTCATTCTATCAACATTCTATGTTTGTAAGAGCAATATGTAAAGATTGCCCCTATTTTGGGACCTTTGTCCCACTTTTATTTATGGCTTTGTCCAGATTTCTTGATCTAAGAGGTTGATGGCAGGTAACTGTTCCTTTTTAACAGCAAATCTTTAAACACACCTGCTGAGGAAGCAATGGCAAAGTACATGTGTACAACTGGGACACTACTACACAACAACTGCCTTTGAAAGCCATGCACATAATGATGGATGCAGACAACATGTGTCACAGACTGTATGTATGCACATATATCTTGCAAATACATCTGCTCCAGCAGTGACTCCATAGCTCAAGTCAGTCAAATGCCATACATGTAGTATATTTTGCCACCCCCAGTCCTGTGTTCAAATCCAATGTGTTGCACATCAATTACATTCTTGTGAACACAGCAAGTAATGACTGAGTCATGCAATTTTTTAACTCACACAGGTTACTGCTACTGCATTAACTGTAACTATGTAATTGTTAATTGCTATGTTGATCAAATTGTTAATTGCTATGTAAATCCAATGTAATTACTGTCTGTATATTTTAACTGTGGAGCTTTTCTGCCCGGGCCTCCACTGAAAATGGACCTACGTCCAGTCAGACACTCCCGGTCAACAAATGTAAATAAATAAATAATAAATAAATACATAAATAAATAACTGCTACCCATGTTTGCAAGTCAAAGGCCTGTAGGCAGGGAAACACTGCACATATTTCTATAAGCAAACTATATGCCACCTACTACTCTGTGATTGGCACTGTTACATCACAGATGCACCTTATCCATATGCCTTGATTGGACTGTAAAGGGTACCGTTACCCCGGGTATGTTGTGATGACACAGCTGACACTGCTGCCTCAATTACACATACAGTTTGCTATCCTCCAAAGGGGTCATACTCCCCCCATGTGTCATAGGCTGCAGGAACATATGCAGCTGTATGTTAAGCTAGCTGCTACAGACCTGCCATACCTCACAATCCCCAAGAACAAGGGATCCAGACACAACCATACATAAAGGGTGGGGGTCAAAGGTCCAGTGACAGGGACATGTTTCACAGTTTGCCCCTACACAACTAGTGAGTTGATAGAATAACAGCTACTGCATCAGCATGCATAGTCTGATGGGTATGACATCTCACATTCACATGTCTCCCTCTCCTTACTGTCCTCAACCCACAGTGTTTACCACTGAACTGCCAGATAATCACAATGTCATGGGACAATAGTCAAACATATCATGCAAAACTATGGAGAAACCTCAGAAATCACAACAGTGGACAGTATTTGTAATGACTCTCTGTGATGCTGTAGTCTTCACACCTCAGTAATGTCCATTTCATACTCTAAGAAAAGGGCCAAGGCCTACATGAAGGCCTTATATATTGCACTGTGGTGCCATGTCATTGGCTAATGAAAGTGCTCAGCTGTTTCAGATGCAATTAGCAAGTCTGTGGCACAGATTGGTGCACAATTACCTGTTAATGAGCACTACCCACAAAAGGCAATCAACTGCCTATGGGGAACAGGTTTGTATGTGGTTTTGCTCACACAGACAATGGTTTTGCAACTAATTTCTGACAAGCACTTCAAAAATGGAGTACTGCACTCTACCAGATATGGAATGCAGATGGTTGGATGGAGGTATGAGAAATAGGGATTACAACAGTAGGCCTGTCATACATATATGGTATTAACATATTGGTGATACTCTGCTGTCCAACAGCTACAGGCATGCCTGACAACTGTCCCTGCTCTGAGTCAAATACCAGCTCTGCCCCTTTCACTCCTTCCTATAGTGGTTGGTTGTTGTATGAAAGCTAGTGGAATCTACATTACACATAGTGCCAGTACATAAGGGTGCACAGTTGTAGGAAAGCTAGTGGAATCTGCATTACACATAGTGTCATTATGTAAGGGTGTACACTTCTGTAACATCACACGATGAATGATGTACTGTCATTCACAACCTCTCAGTCTGTCAATGTCACACATAAAAATAGTGTTGGCATTCTACAGGTGTCTCTGACTGTCCCTGATGTACCCTGACTAGGTCACTGTTTTGTTGACATTCATTCCTCTTTGGTTGAGAGCTATGGCTAGCATACCTGTCAAACCCTACAGCAGGGATTCTGTCACAGCCATCAGTAACAGGGGGACACAGGTCCAACCTCAGTGACAGAGGATACATATTGGCCGTACAACATAAAACTATGACTACACTAACAGATATTATTGTAGCATATGTGTTTTCTGAGGGATCTGGCATGTGACAGCAAGATTTCTTAGTGTCCGTCAACAACCATCAACGAATGGCCAACCATTTCTCAGACATCCACATGTTTGTGCCAAAGGGAACACATTCATGAGGCACACGTTGACAGTCCAGAAACGTCTGGGTAATGGGGGGGGGGGTGGGATGCCTACAGAGAACATATACTACAGCAGGTTTGCATTGCTGTCTGTTGTGGCACACTGCTGTTGCTGGCATATAGGTGCTGTACTATCACATAGCTATTTGTCTGACATTGGCTGTATGACATATAACTGGGAGCTTCCCCATAGGGGACACAACACAGTACACTGTAGTGATGGGTATAGAGACATACAGCAGAATCTGTCATGGCACACAGGGACATACCCAGTATTGCTACTATACTGGTGATAGCCACACATGTAGTGTGCTGATAAACTGTAGGGTATGGTGTGTGAGGGAGCAGTGGATAGTGCAGGCCATATTGGTTGTGCAGGGTCAGTACATAGTTTATGTCCAAGTATCTGGTCCTGTAATGTGTCCCCCTCTTGTTGTCTTTCAGGAACAATGTATCACTTGAAACATCTCCTGTTCACATCTGCTGTGAATGCTGTCATCCTGGATGGCCTCAGACTGCATCATCACATTCTGCTGTCAAGGGGTTGACAACTTCATGACCAGCATGCAAAACTGTGGGGTGACCTTGTCAGGGTGGTTAACCAAAGTGGACATCACGACAGGACCTACGAGCAGGTCCGACACAGGGCCAGAGATATGCTCAATGCCAAATGTCAAAGGGCAGTTGCTGTGGCAGGGATCATGCTGCCACTGGGGAGGACCTGCAACAGAACAACCACTTACAGCCACAGAGGAAGTCCTGGCAAACTTAGAATCAACCACCAGCTCCCAAACATCCATCATCCCACACATCCTAGAGGTGGGTGCCACAACGTCCACATCAGAGGAGCATCCAGGTGAGCTTACTTTGTTCACCAGTGTAATGCTGTATCAGTTATTGTGGCAGGCTGTGCATACCAGTACATGGCTGTCAGGTCTATCTGCACCGGGTGGTTGTTTTAATGCACAGTTGTGCAGACATACTCAGAATACCAGCAGTGTAGGCAGTATTACATTGGGTACTGCACATGTGGGAACATGTACCTATTACCATCTAACAGTGCAATATGTGGCATTGCTGACAATCCCCCTCCCTCACATTTCCATAGGTATGTCAGGTATGGCCAGAGTCTGTGGTACTGTACCTGTTAAGTGTGATGCCATTGTTTTATGGCTTATGTATACCATATGAACACTAAGGACTGTCATTTAGCCCAAGGTACAACTGTTATGCTTAGCCAGAGTGGAAAAGTTGTATGTTCCATATTGGAGCAGTTGACTACAGTGCATACAGTGGATAATCACAGCTGTGTATTTGTACAGACACTGACACATTTGCAGTTATCATAATGAAGAGGTATGCAGCCTGCTATACAGGAGGCAATGACCTCAGGATGCCTGTTCACTCACTATGGGAGATTGTACATACCTGCTGCAGTGATATTACACCAGGCATATCATTCACAGGATAGGTGTACTGGGTATTATGTGTAGTTGCATCACATACACTGTCATATTGCATACCCCACAGGTGTAGTGTACTGCCAACATTCACTGGATGTAGCTGACGTGCATGTTAGACATGGCCTGTCTTGTCTGTGTATGTTGTGCATTTGTGTGTTGTGCATGAGATTAATAATGAGATGTGCAACTGGTAATGCAGTTGTGACTCCTAATCTCTATGAGTCTGTGTGGATTACCATACGTAATAGTACAGGTAATAATGTACAGATTTTGTCTTCCTTCTCACAGGTAAACGGGGGAGTTGGAGTCTGTCCCCCTCACAACCTGATGTCAGTGTCCCATTGGGCTCAAATGATGATGATGGTGGCCATAGTAAGGCACAGGTGGGGTTGTCAGGGGATGAATCTGTCCCAGAGGTTGACATCCCACTTCTTCCCCCATTGTCCCCATACACAGACAGTATGCCCACACATACCCAGTCCCCAGAGGCCACAGATATTGGACAGTTACAGGGTGTCGGCATTGAACAGGACAGTGTGACAACTATGGCATCAGTGAGTGTAGACATTGGCCATAGCCAGGCAGCTGGTGAGGTCCCACACAGACAGATTGACAGTGGTGCTTGAAGGGGACTGCTGTCCATCGACCTCTTGTCACAGGTGTCACATCACGGGTCACTTGCCGCATGTTTCAGGCCATCATAGAGACACAGGCATGTACCAAACACCACACCAGATGGATGATCAGGGTCATGCATGCAGCACAGTCTGACATCTATGACTGCCTCCACCACATAGGTGATGCCATGTATTATTTCACTAATGTAGTGGACAGACGGTGGGCTGAGACAGTGTCTGCCTTTGCCCACACATTGTCTGTGTTGGAACATTGGGTTTGGGTCAGGTTGCCACACTGATGTACATCAGCAACACCATCTGCTGAGAGACCATGTGTCCATGCACACTCACACACCTGTAGTATCAGTACCTCCAGTGCTACAGAGGGAAGTGTTCTGTCTATATCACAACATGGCAGGCCATGGGCACATAGTCCTGGGTGGTCCCATGTTGAACACGGGCCCACCAGACAGCTGTCACTGTCAGGTACTAGCACCTCATCAGTAATTGAGTGTGGTGGTGCCACTGCCATTCCTGACAGAACTAGTTCCCATGTTCATGGCCAGAGATGGTGAACTGCACACTCTGCCATGTACAATCCACAGCTATCCAACATACACACA